>NW_026777047.1:0-61039 GCF_030936135.1 Gavia stellata
TGCAATCCCTGGACGTTCGCAATTTCGGAGTTGAGCTCTGGCCAGATTGAGCAGGAGAGGCTGTGTACGTTGGAAGTTTTAGTAGGCTAAACAAGTTCAGAGCCCAAGTGTTTGTGGTTCGTTTGAGAGGTTACCAGTGGGAGATGAGGACCAGCAAGAGCTTTCAGGGCTGGCACCTTTAGTGTAGGAGCAATCGCTGGACGTTCACAATTTCGGTGTTGAATTTTGGCCAGATTGAGCAGGAGAGGCTGTGTACGTTGGAAGTTTTAGTAGGCTAAACAAGTTCAGAGCCCAAGTGTTTGTGGTTCGTTTGAGAGGTTACCAGTGGGAGATGAGGACCAGCAAGAGCTTTCAGGGCTGGCACCTTTAGTGTAGGAGCAATCGCTGGACGTTCACAATTTCGGTGTTGAATTTTGGCCAGATTGAGCAGGAGAGGCTGTGTACGTTGGAAGTTTTAGTAGGCTAAACAAGTTCAGAGCCCAAGTGTTTGTGGTTCGTTTGAGAGGTTACCAGTGGGAGATGAGGACCAGCAAGAGCTTTCAGGGCTGGCACCTTTAGTGTAGGAGCAATCGCTGGACGTTCGCAATGTCGGTGTTGAGGTCTGGCCAGATTGAGCAGGAGAGGCTGTGTACGTTGGAAGTTTTAGTAGGCTAAACAAGTTCAGAGCCCAAGTGTTTGTGGTTCGTTTGAGAGGTTACCAGTGGGAGATGAGGACCAGCAAGAGCTTTCAGGGCTGGCACCTTTAGTGTAGGAGCAATCCCTGGACGTTCGCAATTTCGGTGTTGAATTTTGGCCAGATTGAGCAGGAGAGGCTGTGTACGTTGGAAGTTTTAGTAGCCTAAACAAGTTCAGAGCCCAAGTGTTTGTGGTTCGTTTGAGAGGTTACCAGTGGGAGATGAGGACCAGCAAGAGCTTTCAGGGCTGGCACCTTTAGTGTAGGAGCAATCGCTGGACGTTCGCAATTTCGGTGTTGAGCTCTGGCCAGATTGAGCAGGAGAGGCTGTGTACGTTGGAAGTTTTAGTGGGCTAAACAAGTTCAGAGCCCAAGTGTTTGTGGTTCATTTGAGAGGTTACCAGTGGGAGATGAGGACCAGCAAGAGCTTTCAGGGCTGGCACCTTTAGTGTAGGAGCAATCCCTGGACGTTCGCAATTTCGGTGTTGAGCTCTGGCCAGATTGAGCAGGAGAGGCTGTGTACGTTGGAAGTTTTAGTAGGCTAAACAAGTTCAGAGCCCAAGTGTTTGTGGTTCGTTTGAGAGGTTACCAGTGGGAGATGAGGACCAGCAAGAGCTTTCAGGCGCTGGCACCTTTAGTGTAGGAGCAATCGCTGGACGTTCGCAATGTCGGTGTTGAGCTCTGGCCAGATTGAGCAGGAGAGGCTGTGTACGTTGGAAGTTTTAGTAGGCTAAACAAGTTCAGAGCCCAAGTGTTTGTGGTTCGTTTGAGAGGTTACCAGTGGGAGATGAGGACCAGCAAGAGCTTTCAGGGCTGGCACCTTTAGTGTAGGAGCAATCCTTGGACGTTCGCAATTTCGGAGTTGAGCTCTGGCCAGATTGAGCAGGAGAGGCTGTGTACGTTGGAAGTTTTAGTGGGCTAAACAAGTTCAGAGCCCAAGTGTTTGTGGTTCGTTTGAGAGGTTACCAGTGGGAGATGAGGACCAGCAAGAGCTTTCAGGGCTGGCACCTTTAGTGTAGGAGCAATCGCTGGACGTTCGTAATTTCGGAGTTGAGCTCTGGCCAGATTGAGCAGGAGAGGCTGTGTACGTTGGAAGTTTTAGTAGGCTAAACAAGTTCAGAGGCCAAGTGTTTGTGGTTCGTTTGAGAGGTTACCAGTGGGAGATGAGGACCAGCAAGAGCTTCCAGGGCTGGCACCTTTAGTGTAGGAGCAATCCCTGGACGTTCGCAATTTCGGAGTTGAGCTCTGGCCAGATTGAGCAGGAGAGGCTGTGTACGTTGGAAGTTTTAGTAGGCTAAACAAGTTCAGAGCCCAAGTGTTTGTGGTTCGTTTGAGAGGTTACCAGTGGGAGATGAGGACCAGCAAGAGCTTTCAGGGCTGGCACCTTTAGTGTAGGAGCAATCGCTGGACGTTCACAATTTCGGTGTTGAATTTTGGCCAGATTGAGCAGGAGAGGCTGTGTACGTTGGAAGTTTTAGTAGGCTAAACAAGTTCAGAGCCCAAGTGTTTGTGGTTCGTTTGAGAGGTTACCAGTGGGAGATGAGGACCAGCAAGAGCTTTCAGGGCTGGCACCTTTAGTGTAGGAGCAATCGCTGGACGTTCACAATTTCGGTGTTGAATTTTGGCCAGATTGAGCAGGAGAGGCTGTGTACGTTGGAAGTTTTAGTAGGCTAAACAAGTTCAGAGCCCAAGTGTTTGTGGTTCGTTTGAGAGGTTACCAGTGGGAGATGAGGACCAGCAAGAGCTTTCAGGGCTGGCACCTTTAGTGTAGGAGCAATCGCTGGACGTTCACAATTTCGGTGTTGAATTTTGGCCAGATTGAGCAGGAGAGGCTGTGTACGTTGGAAGTTTTAGTAGGCTAAACAAGTTCAGAGCCCAAGTGTTTGTGGTTCGTTTGAGAGGTTACCAGTGGGAGATGAGGACCAGCAAGAGCTTTCAGGGCTGGCACCTTTAGTGTAGGAGCAATCGCTGGACGTTCGCAATGTCGGTGTTGAGGTCTGGCCAGATTGAGCAGGAGAGGCTGTGTACGTTGGAAGTTTTAGTAGGCTAAACAAGTTCAGAGCCCAAGTGTTTGTGGTTCGTTTGAGAGGTTACCAGTGGGAGATGAGGACCAGCAAGAGCTTTCAGGGCTGGCACCTTTAGTGTAGGAGCAATCCCTGGACGTTCGCAATTTCGGTGTTGAATTTTGGCCAGATTGAGCAGGAGAGGCTGTGTACGTTGGAAGTTTTAGTAGCCTAAACAAGTTCAGAGCCCAAGTGTTTGTGGTTCGTTTGAGAGGTTACCAGTGGGAGATGAGGACCAGCAAGAGCTTTCAGGGCTGGCACCTTTAGTGTAGGAGCAATCGCTGGACGTTCGCAATTTCGGTGTTGAGCTCTGGCCAGATTGAGCAGGAGAGGCTGTGTACGTTGGAAGTTTTAGTGGGCTAAACAAGTTCAGAGCCCAAGTGTTTGTGGTTCATTTGAGAGGTTACCAGTGGGAGATGAGGACCAGCAAGAGCTTTCAGGGCTGGCACCTTTAGTGTAGGAGCAATCCCTGGACGTTCGCAATTTCGGTGTTGAGCTCTGGCCAGATTGAGCAGGAGAGGCTGTGTACGTTGGAAGTTTTAGTAGGCTAAACAAGTTCAGAGCCCAAGTGTTTGTGGTTCGTTTGAGAGGTTACCAGTGGGAGATGAGGACCAGCAAGAGCTTTCAGGGCTGGCACCTTTAGTGTAGGAGCAATCGCTGGACGTTCGCAATGTCGGTGTTGAGCTCTGGCCAGATTGAGCAGGAGAGGCTGTGTACGTTGGAAGTTTTAGTAGGCTAAACAAGTTCAGAGCCCAAGTGTTTGTGGTTCGTTTGAGAGGTTACCAGTGGGAGATGAGGACCAGCAAGAGCTTTCAGGGCTGGCACCTTTAGTGTAGGAGCAATCCTTGGACGTTCGCAATTTCGGAGTTGAGCTCTGGCCAGATTGAGCAGGAGAGGCTGTGTACGTTGGAAGTTTTAGTGGGCTAAACAAGTTCAGAGCCCAAGTGTTTGTGGTTCGTTTGAGAGGTTACCAGTGGGAGATGAGGACCAGCAAGAGCTTTCAGGGCTGGCACCTTTAGTGTAGGAGCAATCGCTGGACGTTCGTAATTTCGGAGTTGAGCTCTGGCCAGATTGAGCAGGAGAGGCTGTGTACGTTGGAAGTTTTAGTAGGCTAAACAAGTTCAGAGGCCAAGTGTTTGTGGTTCGTTTGAGAGGTTACCAGTGGGAGATGAGGACCAGCAAGAGCTTCCAGGGCTGGCACCTTTAGTGTAGGAGCAATCCCTGGACGTTCGCAATTTCGGAGTTGAGCTCTGGCCAGATTGAGCAGGAGAGGCTGTGTACGTTGGAAGTTTTAGTAGGCTAAACAAGTTCAGAGCCCAAGTGTTTGTGGTTCGTTTGAGAGGTTACCAGTGGGAGATGAGGACCAGCAAGAGCTTTCAGGGCTGGCACCTTTAGTGTAGGAGCAATCGCTGGACGTTCACAATTTCGGTGTTGAATTTTGGCCAGATTGAGCAGGAGAGGCTGTGTACGTTGGAAGTTTTAGTAGGCTAAACAAGTTCAGAGCCCAAGTGTTTGTGGTTCGTTTGAGAGGTTACCAGTGGGAGATGAGGACCAGCAAGAGCTTTCAGGGCTGGCACCTTTAGTGTAGGAGCAATCGCTGGACGTTCGCAATGTCGGTGTTGTGGTCTGGCCAGATTGAGCAGGAGAGGCTGTGTACGTTGGAAGTTTTAGTAGGCTAAACAAGTTCAGAGCCCAAGTGTTTGTGGTTCGTTTGAGAGGTTACCAGTGGGAGATGAGGACCAGCAAGAGCTTTCAGGGCTGGCACCTTTAGTGTAGGAGCAATCCCTGGACGTTCGCAATGTCGGTGTTGCGCTCTGGCCAGATTGAGCAGGAGAGGCTGTGTACGTTGGAAGTTTTAGTAGGCTAAACAAGTTCAGAGCCCAAGTGTTTGTGGTTCGTTTGAGAGGTTACCAGTGGGAGATGAGGACCAGCAAGAGCTTTCAGGGCTGGCACCTTTAGTGTCGGAGCAATCGCTGGACGTTCGCAATGTCGGTGTTGAGCTCTGGCCAGATTGAGCAGGAGAGGCTGTGTACGTTGGAAGTTTTAGTGGGCTAAACAAGTTCAGAGCCCAAGTGTTTGTGGTTCGTTTGAGAGGTTACCAGTGGGAGATGAGGACCAGCAAGAGCTTTCAGGGCTGGCACCTTTAGTGTAGGAGCAATCCCTGGACGTTCGCAATGTCGGTGTTGAGCTCTGGCCAGATTGAGCAGGAGAGGCTGTGTACGTTGGAAGTTTTAGTAGGCTAAACAAGTTCAGAGCCCAAGTGTTTGTGGTTCGTTTGAGAGGTTACCAGTGGGAGATGAGGACCAGCAAGAGCTTTCAGGGCTGGCACCTTTAGTGTAGGAGCAATCCCTGGACGTTCACAATTTCGGTGTGGAGCTCTGGCCAGATTGAGCAGGAGAGGCTGTGTACGTTGGAAGTTTTAGTGGGCTAAACAAGTTCAGAGCCCAAGTGTTTGTGGTTCGTTTGAGAGGTTACCAGTGGGAGATGAGGACCAGCAAGAGCTTCCAGGGCTGGCACCTTTAGTGTAGGAGCAATCCCTGGACGTTCGCAATTTCGGAGTTGAGCTCTGGCCAGATTGAGCAGGAGAGGCTGTGTACGTTGGAAGTTTTAGTAGGCTAAACAAGTTCAGAGCCCAAGTGTTTGTGGTTCGTTTGAGAGGTTACCAGTGGGAGATGAGGACCAGCAAGAGCTTTCAGGGCTGGCACCTTTAGTGTAGGAGCAATCGCTGGACGTTCACAATTTCGGTGTTGAATTTTGGCCAGATTGAGCAGGAGAGGCTGTGTACGTTGGAAGTTTTAGTAGGCTAAACAAGTTCAGAGCCCAAGTGTTTGTGGTTCGTTTGAGAGGTTACCAGTGGGAGATGAGGACCAGCAAGAGCTTTCAGGGCTGGCACCTTTAGTGTAGGAGCAATCGCTGGACGTTCGCAATGTCGGTGTTGAGCTCTGGCCAGATTGAGCAGGAGAGGCTGTGTACGTTGGAAGTTTTAGTAGGCTAAACAAGTTCAGAGCCCAAGTGTTTGTGGTTCGTTTGAGAGGTTACCAGTGGGAGATGAGGACCAGCAAGAGCTTTCAGGGCTGGCACCTTTAGTGTAGGAGCAATCCCTGGACGTTCGCAATGTCGGTGTTGCGCTCTGGCCAGATTGAGCAGGAGAGGCTGTGTACGTTGGAAGTTTTAGTAGGCTAAACAAGTTCAGAGCCCAAGTGTTTGTGGTTCGTTTGAGAGGTTACCAGTGGGAGATGAGGACCAGCAAGAGCTTTCAGGGCTGGCACCTTTAGTGTCGGAGCAATCGCTGGACGTTCGCAATGTCGGTGTTGAGCTCTGGCCAGATTGAGCAGGAGAGGCTGTGTACGTTGGAAGTTTTAGTGGGCTAAACAAGTTCAGAGCCCAAGTGTTTGTGGTTCGTTTGAGAGGTTACCAGTGGGAGATGAGGACCAGCAAGAGCTTTCAGGGCTGGCACCTTTAGTGTAGGAGCAATCGCTGGACGTTCGCAATGTCGGTGTTGAGCTCTGGCCAGATTGAGCAGGAGAGGCTGTGTACGTTGGAAGTTTTAGTGGGCTAAACAAGTTCAGAGCCCAAGTGTTTGTGGTTCGTTTGAGAGGTTACCAGTGGGAGATGAGGACCAGCAAGAGCTTTCAGGGCTGGCACCTTTAGTGTAGGAGCAATCGCTGGACGTTCACAATTTCGGTGTTGAATTTTGGCCAGATTGAGCAGGAGAGGCTGTGTACGTTGGAAGTTTTAGTAGGCTAAACAAGTTCAGAGCCCAAGTGTTTGTGGTTCGTTTGAGAGGTTACCAGTGGGAGATGAGGACCAGCAAGAGCTTTCAGGGCTGGCACCTTTAGTGTAGGAGCAATCCCTGGACGTTCACAATTTCGGTGTTGAATTTTGGCCAGATTGAGCAGGAGAGGCTGTGTACGTTGGAAGTTTTAGTAGGCTAAACAAGTTCAGAGCCCAAGTGTTTGTGGTTCGTTTGAGAGGTTACCAGTGGGAGATGAGGACCAGCAAGAGCTTTCAGGGCTGGCACCTTTAGTGTAGGAGCAATCCTTGGACGTTCGCAATTTCGGAGTTGAGCTCTGGCCAGATTGAGCAGGAGAGGCTGTGTACGTTGGAAGTTTTAGTAGGCTAAACAAGTTCAGAGCCCAAGTGTTTGTGGTTCGTTTGAGAGGTTACCAGTGGGAGATGAGGACCAGCAAGAGCTTTCAGGGCTGGCACCTTTAGTGTAGGAGCAATCCCTGGACGTTCGCAATTTCGGTGTTGAGCTCTGGCCAGATTGAGCAGGAGAGGCTGTGTACGTTGGAAGTTTTAGTGGGCTAAACAAGTTCAGAGCCCAAGTGTTTGTGGTTCATTTGAGAGGTTACCAGTCTGAGATGAGGACCAGCAAGAGCTTTCAGGGCTGGCACCTTTAGTGTAGGAGCAATCCCTGGACGTTCACAATTTCGGTGTTGAATTTTGGCCAGATTGAGCAGGAGAGGCTGTGTACGTTGGAAGTTTTAGTAGGCTAAACAAGTTCAGAGCCCAAGTGTTTATGGTTCGTTTGAGAGGTTACCAGTGGGAGATGAGGACCAGCAAGAGCTTTCAGGGCTGGCACCTTTAGTGTAGGAGCAATCGCTGGACGTTCGCAATGTCGGTGTTGAATTTTGGCCAGATTGAGCAGGAGAGGCTGTGTACGTTGGAAGTTTTAGTAGGCTAAACAAGTTCAGAGCCCAAGTGTTTGTGGTTCGTTTGAGAGGTCACCAGTGGGAGATGAGGACCAGCAAGAGCTTTCAGGGCTGGCACCTTTAGTGTAGGAGCAATCGCTGGACGTTCGCAATGTCGGTGTTGAGCTCTGGCCAGATTGAGCAGGAGAGGCTGTGTACGTTGGAAGTTTTAGTAGGCTAAACAAGTTCAGAGCCCAAGTGTTTGTGGTTCGTTTGAGAGGTTACCAGTGGGAGATGAGGACCAGCAAGAGCTTTCAGGGCTGGCACCTTTAGTGTAGGAGCAATCGCTGGACGTTCGCAATGTCGGTGTTGAGCTCTGGCCAGATTGAGCAGGAGAGGCTGTGTACGTTGGAAGTTTTAGTAGGCTAAACAAGTTCAGAGCCCAAGTGTTTGTGGTTCGTTTGAGAGGTTACCAGTGGGAGATGAGGACCAGCAAGAGCTTTCAGGGCTGGCACCTTTAGTGTAGGAGCAATCCCTGGACGTTCGCAATTTCGGTGTTGAGGTCTGGCCAGATTGAGCAGGAGAGGCTGTGTACGTTGGAAGTTTTAGTAGGCTAAACAAGTTCAGAGCCCAAGTGTTTGTGGTTCGTTTGAGAGGTTACCAGTGGGAGATGAGGACCAGCAAGAGCTTTCAGGGCTGGCACCTTTAGTGTAGGAGCAATCCCTGGACGTTCACAATTTCGGTGTGGAGCTCTGGCCAGATTGAGCAGGAGAGGCTGTGTACGTTGGAAGTTTTAGTGGGCTAAACAAGTTCAGAGCCCAAGTGTTTGTGGTTCGTTTGAGAGGTTACCAGTGGGAGATGAGGACCAGCAAGAGCTTTCAGGGCTGGCACCTTTAGTGTAGGAGCAATCCCTGGACGTTCGTAATTTCGGAGTTGAGCTCTGGCCAGATTGAGCAGGAGAGGCTGTGTACGTTGGAAGTTTTAGTAGGCTAAACAAGTTCAGAGGCCAAGTGTTTGTGGTTCGTTTGAGAGGTTACCAGTGGGAGATGAGGACCAGCAAGAGCTTCCAGGGCTGGCACCTTTAGTGTAGGAGCAATCCCTGGACGTTCGCAATTTCGGAGTTGAGCTCTGGCCAGATTGAGCAGGAGAGGCTGTGTACGTTGGAAGTTTTAGTAGGCTAAACAAGTTCAGAGCCCAAGTGTTTGTGGTTCGTTTGAGAGGTTACCAGTGGGAGATGAGGACCAGCAAGAGCTTTCAGGGCTGGCACCTTTAGTGTAGGAGCAATCCCTGGACGTTCACAATTTCGGTGTTGAATTTTGTCCAGATTGAGCAGGAGAGGCTGTGTACGTTGGAAGTTTTAGTAGGCTAAACAAGTTCAGAGCCCAAGTGTTTGTGGTTCGTTTGAGAGGTTACCAGTGGGAGATGAGGACCAGCAAGAGCTTTCAGGGCTGGCACCTTTAGTGTAGGAGCAATCGCTGGACGTTCGCAATTTCGGTGTTGAGCTCTGGCCAGATTGAGCAGGAGAGGCTGTGTACGTTGGAAGTTTTAGTAGGCTAAACAAGTTCAGAGCCCAAGTGTTTGTGGTTCGTTTGAGAGGTCACCAGTGGGAGATGAGGACCAGCAAGAGCTTTCAGGGCTGGCACCTTTAGTGTAGGAGCAATCACTGGACGTTCGCAATGTCGGTGTTGAGCTCTGGCCAGATTGAGCAGGAGAGGCTGTGTACGTTGGAAGTTTTAGTAGGCTAAACAAGTTCAGAGCCCAAGTGTTTGTGGTTCGTTTGAGAGGTTACCAGTGGGAGATGAGGACCAGCAAGAGCTTTCAGGGCTGGCACCTTTAGTGTAGGAGCAATCTCTGGACGTTCGCAATGTCGGTGTTGAGCTCTGGCCAGATTGAGCAGGAGAGGCTGTGTACGTTGGAAGTTTTAGTAGGCTAAACAAGTTCAGAGCCCAAGTGTTTGTGGTTCGTTTGAGAGGTTACCAGTGGGAGATGAGGACCAGCAAGAGCTTTCAGGGCTGGCACCTTTAGTGTAGGAGCAATCCCTGGACGTTCGCAATTTCGGTGTGGAGCTCGGGCCAGATTGAGCAGGAGAGGCTGTGTACGTTGGAAGTTTTAGTAGGCTAAACAAGTTCAGAGCCCAAGTGTTTGTGGTTCGTTTGAGAGGTTACCAGTGGGAGATGAGGACCAGCAAGAGCTTTCAGGGCTGGCACCTTTAGTGTAGGAGCAATCCTTGGACGTTCACAATTTCGGTGTGGACCTCTGGCCAGATTGAGCAGGAGAGGCTGTGTACGTTGGAAGTTTTAGTGGGCTAAACAAGTTCAGAGCCCAAGTGTTTGTGGTTCGTTTGAGAGGTTACCAGTGGGAGATGAGGACCAGCAAGAGCTTTCAGGGCTGGCACCTTTAGTGTAGGAGCAATCGCTGGACGTTCGTAATTTCGGAGTTGAGCTCTGGCCAGATTGAGCAGGAGAGGCTGTGTACGTTGGAAGTTTTAGTAGGCTAAACAAGTTCAGAGGCCAAGTGTTTGTGGTTCGTTTGAGAGGTTACCAGTGGGAGATGAGGACCAGCAAGAGCTTTCAGGGCTGGCACCTTTAGTGTAGGAGCAATCGCTGGACGTTCGCAATTTCGGAGTTGAGCTCTGGCCAGATTGAGCAGGAGAGGCTGTGTACGTTGGAAGTTTTAGTAGGCTAAACAAGTTCAGAGCCCAAGTGTTTGTGGTTCGTTTGAGAGGTTACCAGTGGGAGATGAGGACCAGCAAGAGCTTTCAGGGCTGGCACCTTTAGTGTAGGAGCAATCCCTGGACGTTCACAATTTCGGTGTTGAATTTTGTCCAGATTGAGCAGGAGAGGCTGTGTACGTTGGAAGTTTTAGTAGGCTAAACAAGTTCAGAGCCCAAGTGTTTGTGGTTCGTTTGAGAGGTTACCAGTGGGAGATGAGGACCAGCAAGAGCTTTCAGGGCTGGCACCTTTAGTGTAGGAGCAATCGCTGGACGTTCGCAATTTCGGTGTTGAGCTCTGGCCAGATTGAGCAGGAGAGGCTGTGTACGTTGGAAGTTTTAGTAGGCTAAACAAGTTCAGAGCCCAAGTGTTTGTGGTTCATTTGAGAGGTTACCAGTGGGAGATGAGGACCAGCAAGAGCTTTCAGGGCTGACACCTTTAGTGTAGGAGCAATCCCTGGACGTTCGCAATTTCGGTGTTGAGCTCTGGCCAGATTGAGCAGGAGAGGCTGTGTACGTTGGAAGTTTTAGTAGGCTAAACAAGTTCAGAGCCCAAGTGTTTGTGGTTCGTTTGAGAGGTTACCAGTGGGAGATGAGGACCAGCAAGAGCTTCCAGGGCTGGCACCTTTAGTGTAGGAGCAATCGCTGGACGTTCGCAATGTCGGTGTTGAGCTCTGGCCAGATTGAGCAGGAGAGGCTGTGTACGTTGGAAGTTTCAGTAGGCTAAACAAGTTCAGAGCCCAAGTGTTTGTGGTTCGTTTGAGAGGTCACCAGTGGGAGATGAGGACCAGCAAGAGCTTTCAGGGCTGGCACCTTTAGTGTAGGAGCAATCGCTGGACGTTCGCAATGTCGGTGTTGAGCTCTGGCCAGATTGAGCAGGAGAGGCTGTGTACGTTGGAAGTTTTAGTGGGCTAAACAAGTTCAGAGCCCAAGTGTTTGTGGTTCGTTTGAGAGGTTACCAGTGGGAGATGAGGACCAGCAAGAGCTTTCAGGGCTGGCACCTTTAGTGTAGGAGCAATCCCTGGACGTTCGCAATTTCGGTGTTGAGCTCTGGCCAGATTGAGCAGGAGAGGCTGTGTACGTTGGAAGTTTTAGTAGGCTAAACAAGTTCAGAGCCCAAGTGTTTGTGGTTCGTTTGAGAGGTTACCAGTGGGAGATGAGGACCAGCAAGAGCTTTCAGGGCTGGCACCTTTAGTGTAGGAGCAATCCCTGGACGTTCGCAATTTCGGTGTGGAGCTCTGGCCAGATTGAGCAGGAGAGGCTGTGTACGTTGGAAGTTTTAGTAGGCTAAACAAGTTCAGAGCCCAAGTGTTTGTGGTTCGTTTGAGAGGTTACCAGTGGGAGATGAGGACCAGCAAGAGCTTTCAGGGCTGGCACCTTTAGTGTAGGAGCAATCCCTGGACGTTCGCAATGTCGGTGTTGAGCTCTGGCCAGATTGAGCAGGAGAGGCTGTGTACGTTGGAAGTTTTAGTAGGCTAAACAAGTTCAGAGCCCAAGTGTTTGTGGTTCGTTTGAGAGGTTACCAGTGGGAGATGAGGACCAGCAAGAGCTTTCAGGGCTGGCACCTTTAGTGTAGGAGCAATCCCTGGGCGTTCGCAATTTCGGTGTTGAGCTCTGGCCAGATTGAGCAGGAGAGGCTGTGTACGTTGGAAGTTTTAGTAGGCTAAACAAGTTCAGAGCCCAAGTGTTTGTGGTTCGTTTGAGAGGTTACCAGTGGGAGATGAGGACCAGCAAGAGCTTTCAGGGCTGGCACCTTTAGTGTAGGAGCAATCGCTGGACGTTCACAATTTCGGTGTTGCGCTCTGGCCAGATTGAGCAGGAGAGGCTGTGTACGTTGGAAGTTTTAGTAGGCTAAACAAGTTCAGAGCCCAAGTGTTTGTGGTTCGTTTGAGAGGTTACCAGTGGGAGATGAGGACCAGCAAGAGCTTTCAGGGCTGGCACCTTTAGTGTAGGAGCAATCGTTGGACGTTCGCAATTTCGGTGTTGAGCTCTGGCCAGATTGAGCAGGAGAGGCTGTGTACGTTGGAAGTTTTAGTAGGCTAAACAAGTTCAGAGCCCAAGTGTTTGTGGTTCGTTTGAGAGGTTACCAGTGGGAGATGAGGACCAGCAAGAGCTTTCAGGGCTGGCACCTTTAGTGTCGGAGCAATCGCTGGACGTTCGCAATGTCGGTGTTGAGCTCTGGCCAGATTGAGCAGGAGAGGCTGTGTACGTTGGAAGTTTTAGTGGGCTAAACAAGTTCAGAGCCCAAGTGTTTGTGGTTCGTTTGAGAGGTTACCAGTGGGAGATGAGGACCAGCAAGAGCTTTCAGGGCTGGCACCTTTAGTGTAGGAGCAATCGCTGGACGTTCGCAATGTCGGTGTTGAGCTCTGGCCAGATTGAGCAGGAGAGGCTGTGTACGTTGGAAGTTTTAGTAGGCTAAACAAGTTCAGAGCCCAAGTGTTTGTGGTTCGTTTGAGAGGTTACCAGTGGGAGATGAGGACCAGCAAGAGCTTTCAGGGCTGGCACCTTTAGTGTAGGAGCAATCCTTGGACGTTCGCAATTTCGGTGTTGAGCTCTGGCCAGATTGAGCAGGAGAGGCTGTGTACGTTGGAAGTTTTAGTAGGCTAAACAAGTTCAGAGCCCAAGTGTTTGTGGTTCGTTTGAGAGGTTACCAGTGGGAGATGAGGACCAGCAAGAGCTTTCAGGGCTGGCACCTTTAGTGTAGGAGCAATCCCTGGACGTTCGCAATTTCGGTGTTGAGCTCTGGCCAGATTGAGCAGGAGAGGCTGTGTACGTTGGAAGTTTTAGTAGGCTAAACAAGTTCAGAGCCCAAGTGTTTGTGGTTCGTTTGAGAGGTTACCAGTGGGAGATGAGGACCAGCAAGAGCTTTCAGGGCTGGCACCTTTAGTGTAGGAGCAATCGCTGGACGTTCGCAATGTCGGTGTTGAGCTCTGGCCAGATTGAGCAGGAGAGGCTGTGTACGTTGGAAGTTTTAGTAGGCTAAACAAGTTCAGAGCCCAAGTGTTTGTGGTTCGTTTGAGAGGTTACCAGTGGGAGATGAGGACCAGCAAGAGCTTTCAGGGCTGGCACCTTTAGTGTAGGAGCAATCCTTGGACGTTCGCAATTTCGGTGTTGAGCTCTGGCCAGATTGAGCAGGAGAGGCTGTGTACGTTGGAAGTTTTAGTAGGCTAAACAAGTTCAGAGCCCAAGTGTTTGTGGTTCGTTTGAGAGGTTACCAGTGGGAGATGAGGACCAGCAAGAGCTTTCAGGGCTGGCACCTTTAGTGTAGGAGCAATCCCTGGACGTTCGCAATTTTGGTGTTGAGCTCTGGCCAGATTGAGCAGGAGAGGCTGTGTACGTTGGAAGTTTTAGTAGGCTAAACAAGTTCAGAGCCCAAGTGTTTGTGGTTCGTTTGAGAGGTTACCAGTGGGAGATGAGGACCAGCAAGAGCTTTCAGGGCTGGCACTTTTAGTGTAGGAGCAATCCCTGGACGTTCACAATTTCGGTGTTGAATTTTGGCCAGATTGAGCAGGAGAGGCTGTGTACGTTGGAAGTTTTAGTAGGCTAAACAAGTTCAGAGCCCAAGTGTTTGTGGTTCGTTTGAGAGGTTACCAGTGGGAGATGAGGACCAGCAAGAGCTTTCAGGGCTGGCACCTTTAGTGTAGGAGCAATCGCTGGACGTTCGCAATGTCGGTGTTGAATTTTGGCCAGATTGAGCAGGAGAGGCTGTGTACGTTGGAAGTTTTAGTAGGCTAAACAAGTTCAGAGCAGTGTTTGTGGTTCGTTTGAGAGGTCACCAGTGGGAGATGAGGACCAGCAAGAGCTTTCAGGGCTGGCACCTTTAGTGTAGGAGCAATCGCTGGACGTTCGCAATGTCGGTGTTGAGCTCTGGCCAGATTGAGCAGGAGAGGCTGTGTACGTTGGAAGTTTTAGTAGGCTAAACAAGTTCAGAGCCCAAGTGTTTGTGGTTCGTTTGAGAGGTTACCAGTGGGAGATGAGGACCAGCAAGAGCTTTCAGGGCTGGCACCTTTAGTGTAGGAGCAATCGCTGGACGTTCGCAATGTCGGTGTTGAGCTCTGGCCAGATTGAGCAGGAGAGGCTGTGTACGTTGGAAGTTTTAGTAGGCTAAACAAGTTCAGAGCCCAAGTGTTTGTGGTTCGTTTGAGAGGTTACCAGTGGGAGATGAGGACCAGCAAGAGCTTTCAGGGCTGGCACCTTTAGTGTAGGAGCAATCCCTGGACGTTCGCAATTTCGGTGTTGAGGTCTGGCCAGATTGAGCAGGAGAGGCTGTGTACGTTGGAAGTTTTAGTAGGCTAAACAAGTTCAGAGCCCAAGTGTTTGTGGTTCGTTTGAGAGGTTACCAGTGGGAGATGAGGACCAGCAAGAGCTTTCAGGGCTGGCACCTTTAGTGTAGGAGCAATCGCTGGACGTTCACAATTTCGGTGTTGAATTTTGGCCAGATTGAGCAGGAGAGGCTGTGTACGTTGGAAGTTTTAGTGGGCTAAACAAGTTCAGAGCCCAAGTGTTTGTGGTTCATTTGAGAGGTTACCAGTGGGAGATGAGGACCAGCAAGAGCTTTCAGGGCTGACACCTTTAGTGTAGGAGCAATCCCTGGACGTTCGCAATTTCGGTGTTGAGCTCTGGCCAGATTGAGCAGGAGAGGCTGTGTACGTTGGAAGTTTTAGTAGGCTAAACAAGTTCAGAGCCCAAGTGTTTGTGGTTCGTTTGAGAGGTTACCAGTGGGAGATGAGGACCAGCAAGAGCTTCCAGGGCTGGCACCTTTAGTGTAGGAGCAATCGCTGGACGTTCGCAATGTCGGTGTTGAGCTCTGGCCAGATTGAGCAGGAGAGGCTGTGTACGTTGGAAGTTTCAGTAGGCTAAACAAGTTCAGAGCCCAAGTGTTTGTGGTTCGTTTGAGAGGTCACCAGTGGGAGATGAGGACCAGCAAGAGCTTTCAGGGCTGGCACCTTTAGTGTAGGAGCAATCGCTGGACGTTCGCAATGTCGGTGTTGAGCTCTGGCCAGATTGAGCAGGAGAGGCTGTGTACGTTGGAAGTTTTAGTGGGCTAAACAAGTTCAGAGCCCAAGTGTTTGTGGTTCGTTTGAGAGGTTACCAGTGGGAGATGAGGACCAGCAAGAGCTTTCAGGGCTGGCACCTTTAGTGTAGGAGCAATCCCTGGACGTTCGCAATTTCGGTGTTGAGCTCTGGCCAGATTGAGCAGGAGAGGCTGTGTACGTTGGAAGTTTTAGTAGGCTAAACAAGTTCAGAGCCCAAGTGTTTGTGGTTCGTTTGAGAGGTTACCAGTGGGAGATGAGGACCAGCAAGAGCTTTCAGGGCTGGCACCTTTAGTGTAGGAGCAATCCCTGGACGTTCGCAATTTCGGTGTGGAGCTCTGGCCAGATTGAGCAGGAGAGGCTGTGTACGTTGGAAGTTTTAGTAGGCTAAACAAGTTCAGAGCCCAAGTGTTTGTGGTTCGTTTGAGAGGTTACCAGTGGGAGATGAGGACCAGCAAGAGCTTTCAGGGCTGGCACCTTTAGTGTAGGAGCAATCCCTGGACGTTCGCAATGTCGGTGTTGAGCTCTGGCCAGATTGAGCAGGAGAGGCTGTGTACGTTGGAAGTTTTAGTGGGCTAAACAAGTTCAGAGCCCAAGTGTTTGTGGTTCATTTGAGAGGTTACCAGTGGGAGATGAGGACCAGCAAGAGCTTTCAGGGCTGACACCTTTAGTGTAGGAGCAATCCCTGGACGTTCGCAATTTCGGTGTTGAGCTCTGGCCAGATTGAGCAGGAGAGGCTGTGTACGTTGGAAGTTTTAGTAGGCTAAACAAGTTCAGAGCCCAAGTGTTTGTGGTTCGTTTGAGAGGGTTACCAGTGGGAGATGAGGACCAGCAAGAGCTTCCAGGGCTGGCACCTTTAGTGTAGGAGCAATCGCTGGACGTTCGCAATGTCGGTGTTGAGCTCTGGCCAGATTGAGCAGGAGAGGCTGTGTACGTTGGAAGTTTCAGTAGGCTAAACAAGTTCAGAGCCCAAGTGTTTGTGGTTCGTTTGAGAGGTCACCAGTGGGAGATGAGGACCAGCAAGAGCTTTCAGGGCTGGCACCTTTAGTGTAGGAGCAATCGCTGGACGTTCGCAATGTCGGTGTTGAGCTCTGGCCAGATTGAGCAGGAGAGGCTGTGTACGTTGGAAGTTTTAGTGGGCTAAACAAGTTCAGAGCCCAAGTGTTTGTGGTTCGTTTGAGAGGTTACCAGTGGGAGATGAGGACCAGCAAGAGCTTTCAGGGCTGGCACCTTTAGTGTAGGAGCAATCCCTGGACGTTCGCAATTTCGGTGTTGAGCTCTGGCCAGATTGAGCAGGAGAGGCTGTGTACGTTGGAAGTTTTAGTAGGCTAAACAAGTTCAGAGCCCAAGTGTTTGTGGTTCGTTTGAGAGGTTACCAGTGGGAGATGAGGACCAGCAAGAGCTTTCAGGGCTGGCACCTTTAGTGTAGGAGCAATCCCTGGACGTTCGCAATTTCGGTGTGGAGCTCTGGCCAGATTGAGCAGGAGAGGCTGTGTTACGTTGGAAGTTTTAGTAGGCTAAACAAGTTCAGAGCCCAAGTGTTTGTGGTTCGTTTGAGAGGTTACCAGTGGGAGATGAGGACCAGCAAGAGCTTTCAGGGCTGGCACCTTTAGTGTAGGAGCAATCCCTGGACGTTCGCAATGTCGGTGTTGAGCTCTGGCCAGATTGAGCAGGAGAGGCTGTGTACGTTGGAAGTTTTAGTAGGCTAAACAAGTTCAGAGCCCAAGTGTTTGTGGTTCGTTTGAGAGGTTACCAGTGGGAGATGAGGACCAGCAAGAGCTTTCAGGGCTGGCACCTTTAGTGTAGGAGCAATCCCTGGGCGTTCGCAATTTCGGTGTTGAGCTCTGGCCAGATTGAGCAGGAGAGGCTGTGTACGTTGGAAGTTTTAGTAGGCTAAACAAGTTCAGAGCCCAAGTGTTTGTGGTTCGTTTGAGAGGTTACCAGTGGGAGATGAGGACCAGCAAGAGCTTTCAGGGCTGGCACCTTTAGTGTAGGAGCAATCGCTGGACGTTCACAATTTCGGTGTTGCGCTCTGGCCAGATTGAGCAGGAGAGGCTGTGTACGTTGGAAGTTTTAGTAGGCTAAACAAGTTCAGAGCCCAAGTGTTTGTGGTTCGTTTGAGAGGTTACCAGTGGGAGATGAGGACCAGCAAGAGCTTTCAGGGCTGGCACCTTTAGTGTAGGAGCAATCCCTGGACGTTCGTATTTCGGAGTTGAGCTCTGGCCAGATTGAGCAGGAGAGGCTGTGTACGTTGGAAGTTTTAGTAGGCTAAACAAGTTCAGAGCCCAAGTGTTTGTGGTTCGTTTGAGAGGTTACCAGTGGGACATGAGGACCAGCAAGAGCTTTCAGGCTGGCACCTTTAGTGTCGGAGCAATCGCTGGACGTTCGCAATGTCGGTTTGAGCTCTGGCCAGATTGAGCAGGAGAGGCTGTGTACGTTGGAAGTTTTAGTGGGCTAAACAAGTTCAGAGCCCAAGTGTTTGTGGTTCGTTTGAGAGGTTACCAGTGGGAGATGAGGACCAGCAAGAGCTTTCAGGGCTGGCACCTTTAGTGTAGGAGCAATCGCTGGACGTTCGCAATGTCGGTGTTGAGCTCTGGCCAGATTGAGCAGGAGAGGCTGTGTACGTTGGAAGTTTTAGTAGGCTAAACAAGTTCAGAGCCCAAGTGTTTGTGGTTCGTTTGAGAGGTTACCAGTGGGAGATGAGGACCAGCAAGAGCTTTCAGGGCTGGCACCTTTAGTGTAGGAGCAATCGCTGGACGTTCGCAATGTCGGTGTTGAGCTCTGGCCAGATTGAGCAGGAGAGGCTGTGTACGTTGGAAGTTTTAGTAGGCTAAACAAGTTCAGAGCCCAAGTGTTTGTGGTTCGTTTGAGAGGTCACCAGTGGGAGATGAGGACCAGCAAGAGCTTTCAGGGCTGACACCTTTAGTGTAGGAGCAATCACTGACGTTCGCAATGTCGGTGTTGAGCTCTGGCCAGATTGAGCAGGAGAGGCTGTGTACGTTGGAAGTTTTAGTAGGCTAAACAAGTTCAGAGCCCAAGTGTTTGTGGTTCGTTTGAGAGGTTACCAGTGGGAGATGAGGACCAGCAAGAGCTTTCAGGGCTGGCACCTTTAGTGTAGGAGCAATCCCTGGACGTTCGCAATTTCGGTGTTGAGGTCTGGCCAGATTGAGCAGGAGAGGCTGTGTACGTTGGAAGTTTTAGTAGGCTAAACAAGTTCAGAGCCCAAGTGTTTGTGGTTCGTTTGAGAGGTTACCAGTGGGAGATGAGGACCAGCAAGAGCTTTCAGGGCTGGCACCTTTAGTGTAGGAGCAATCCCTGGACGTTCACAATTTCGGTGTTGAATTTTGGCCAGATTGAGCAGGAGAGGCTGTGTACGTTGGAAGTTTTAGTGGGCTAAACAAGTTCAGAGCCCAAGTGTTTGTGGTTCGTTTGAGAGGTTACCAGTGGGAGATGAGGACCAGCAAGAGCTTTCAGGGCTGGCACCTTTAGTGTAGGAGCAATCCCTGGACGTTCACAATTTCGGTGTTGAATTTTGTCCAGATTGAGCAGGAGAGGCTGTGTACGTTGGAAGTTTTAGTAGGCTAAACAAGTTCAGAGCCCAAGTGTTTGTGGTTCGTTTGAGAGGTTACCAGTGGGAGATGAGGACCAGCAAGAGCTTTCAGGGCTGACACCTTTAGTGTAGGAGCAATCCCTGGACGTTCGCAATTTCGGTGTTGAGCTCTGGCCAGATTGAGCAGGAGAGGCTGTGTACGTTGGAAGTTTTAGTAGGCTAAACAAGTTCAGAGCCCAAGTGTTTGTGGTTCGTTTGAGAGGTTACCAGTGGGAGATGAGGACCAGCAAGAGCTTCCAGGGCTGGCACCTTTAGTGTAGGAGCAATCGCTGGACGTTCGCAATGTCGGTGTTGAGCTCTGGCCAGATTGAGCAGGAGAGGCTGTGTACGTTGGAAGTTTCAGTAGGCTAAACAAGTTCAGAGCCCAAGTGTTTGTGGTTCGTTTGAGAGGTCACCAGTGGAGATGAGGACCAGCAAGAGCTTTCAGGGCTGGCACCTTTAGTGTAGGAGCAATCGCTGGACGTTCGCAATGTCGGTGTTGAGCTCTGGCCAGATTGAGCAGGAGAGGCTGTGTACGTTGGAAGTTTTAGTGGGCTAAACAAGTTCAGAGCCCAAGTGTTTGTGGTTCGTTTGAGAGGTTACCAGTGGGAGATGAGGACCAGCAAGAGCTTTCAGGGCTGGCACCTTTAGTGTAGGAGCAATCCCTGGACGTTCGCAATTTCGGTGTTGAGCTCTGGCCAGATTGAGCAGGAGAGGCTGTGTACGTTGGAAGTTTTAGTAGGCTAAACAAGTTCAGAGCCCAAGTGTTTGTGGTTCGTTTGAGAGGTTACCAGTGGGAGATGAGGACCAGCAAGAGCTTTCAGGGCTGGCACCTTTAGTGTAGGAGCAATCCCTGGACGTTCGCAATTTCGGTGTGGAGCTCTGGCCAGATTGAGCAGGAGAGGCTGTGTACGTTGGAAGTTTTAGTAGGCTAAACAAGTTCAGAGCCCAAGTGTTTGTGGTTCGTTTGAGAGGTTACCAGTGGGAGATGAGGACCAGCAAGAGCTTTCAGGGCTGGCACCTTTAGTGTAGGAGCAATCCCTGGACGTTCGCAATGTCGGTGTTGAGCTCTGGCCAGATTGAGCAGGAGAGGCTGTGTACGTTGGAAGTTTTAGTAGGCTAAACAAGTTCAGAGCCCAAGTGTTTGTGGTTCGTTTGAGAGGTTACCAGTGGGAGATGAGGACCAGCAAGAGCTTTCAGGGCTGGCACCTTTAGTGTAGGAGCAATCCCTGGGCGTTCGCAATTTCGGTGTTGAGCTCTGGCCAGATTGAGCAGGAGAGGCTGTGTACGTTGGAAGTTTTAGTAGGCTAAACAAGTTCAGAGCCCAAGTGTTTGTGGTTCGTTTGAGAGGTTACCAGTGGGAGATGAGGACCAGCAAGAGCTTTCAGGGCTGGCACCTTTAGTGTAGGAGCAATCGCTGGACGTTCACAATTTCGGTGTTGCGCTCTGGCCAGATTGAGCAGGAGAGGCTGTGTACGTTGGAAGTTTTAGTAGGCTAAACAAGTTCAGAGCCCAAGTGTTTGTGGTTCGTTTGAGAGGTTACCAGTGGGAGATGAGGACCAGCAAGAGCTTTCAGGGCTGGCACCTTTAGTGTAGGAGCAATCGTTGGACGTTCGCAATTTCGGTGTTGAGCTCTGGCCAGATTGAGCAGGAGAGGCTGTGTACGTTGGAAGTTTTAGTAGGCTAAACAAGTTCAGAGCCCAAGTGTTTGTGGTTCGTTTGAGAGGTTACCAGGTGGGACATGAGGACCAGCAAGAGCTTTCAGGGCTGGCACCTTTAGTGTCGGAGCAATCGCTGGACGTTCGCAATGTCGGTTTTGAGCTCTGGCCAGATTGAGCAGGAGAGGCTGTGTACGGTTGGAAGTTTTAGTGGGCTAAACAAGTTCAGAGCCCAAGTGTTTGTGGTTCGTTTGAGAGGTTACCAGTGGGAGATGAGGACCAGCAAGAGCTTTCAGGGCTGGCACCTTTAGTGTAGGAGCAATCGCTGGACGTTCGCAATGTCGGTGTTGAGCTCTGGCAGATTGAGCAGGAGAGGCTGTGTACGTTGGAAGTTTTAGTAGGCTAAACAAGTTCAGAGCCCAAGTGTTTGTGGTTCGTTTGAGAGGTTACCAGTGGGAGATGAGGACCAGCAAGAGCTTTCAGGGCTGGCACCTTTAGTGTAGGAGCAATCGCTGGACGTTCGCAATGTCGGTGTTGAGCTCTGGCCAGATTGAGCAGGAGAGGCTGTGTACGTTGGAAGTTTTAGTAGGCTAAACAAGTTCAGAGCCCAAGTGTTTGTGGTTCGTTTGAGAGGTCACCAGTGGGAGATGAGGACCAGCAAGAGCTTTCAGGGCTGACACCTTTAGTGTAGGAGCAATCCCTGGACGTTCACAATTTCGGTGTTGAATTTTGGCCAGATTGAGCAGGAGAGGCTGTGTACGTTGGAAGTTTTAGTGGGCTAAACAAGTTCAGAGCCCAAGTGTTTGTGGTTCGTTTTGAGAGGTTACCAGTGGGAGATGAGGACCAGCAAGAGCTTTCAGGGCTGGCACCTTTAGTGTAGGAGCAATCCCTGGACGTTCACAATTTCGGTGTTGAATTTTGTCCAGATTGAGCAGGAGAGGCTGTGTACGTTGGAAGTTTTAGTAGGCTAAACAAGTTCAGAGCCCAAGTGTTTGTGGTTCGTTTGAGAGGTTACCAGTGGGAGATGAGGACCAGCAAGAGCTTTCAGGGCTGACACCTTTAGTGTAGGAGCAATCCCTGGACGTTCGCAATTTCGGTGTTGAGCTCTGGCCAGATTGAGCAGGAGAGGCTGTGTACGTTGGAAGTTTTAGTAGGCTAAACAAGTTCAGAGCCCAAGTGTTTGTGGTTCGTTTGAGAGGTTACCAGTGGGAGATGAGGACCAGCAAGAGCTTCCAGGGCTGGCACCTTTAGTGTAGGAGCAATCGCTGGACGTTCGCAATGTCGGTGTTGAGCTCTGGCCAGATTGAGCAGGAGAGGCTGTGTACGTTGGAAGTTTCAGTAGGCTAAACAAGTTCAGAGCCCAAGTGTTTGTGGTTCGTTTGAGAGGTCACCAGTGGGAGATGAGGACCAGCAAGAGCTTTCAGGGCTGGCACCTTTAGTGTAGGAGCAATCGCTGGACGTTCGCAATGTCGGTGTTGAGCTCTGGCCAGATTGAGCAGGAGAGGCTGTGTACGTTGGAAGTTTTAGTGGGCTAAACAAGTTCAGAGCCCAAGTGTTTGTGGTTCGTTTGAGAGGTTACCAGTGGGAGATGAGGACCAGCAAGAGCTTTCAGGGGCTGGCACCTTTAGTGTAGGAGCAATCCCCTGGACGTTCGCAATTTCGGTGTTGAGCTCTGGCCAGATTGAGCAGGAGAGGCTGTGTACGTTGGAAGTTTTAGTAGGCTAAACAAGTTCAGAGCCCAAGTGTTTGTGGTTCGTTTGAGAGGTTACCAGTGGGAGATGAGGACCAGCAAGAGCTTTCAGGGCTGGCACCTTTAGTGTAGGAGCAATCCCTGGACGTTCGCAATTTCGGTGTGGAGCTCTGGCCAGATTGAGCAGGAGAGGCTGTGTACGTTGGAAGTTTTAGTAGGCTAAACAAGTTCAGAGCCCAAGTGTTTGTGGTTCGTTTGAGAGGTTACCAGTGGGAGATGAGGACCAGCAAGAGCTTTCAGGGCTGGCACCTTTAGTGTAGGAGCAATCCCTGGACGTTCGCAATGTCGGTGTTGAGCTCTGGCCAGATTGAGCAGGAGAGGCTGTGTACGTTGGAAGTTTTAGTAGGCTAAACAAGTTCAGAGCCCAAGTGTTTGTGGTTCGTTTGAGAGGTTACCAGTGGGAGATGAGGACCAGCAAGAGCTTTCAGGGCTGGCACCTTTAGTGTAGGAGCAATCCCTGGGCGTTCGCAATTTCGGTGTTGAGCTCTGGCCAGATTGAGCAGGAGAGGCTGTGTACGTTGGAAGTTTTAGTAGGCTAAACAAGTTCAGAGCCCAAGTGTTTGTGGTTCGTTTGAGAGGTTACCAGTGGGAGATGAGGACCAGCAAGAGCTTTCAGGGCTGGCACCTTTAGTGTAGGAGCAATCGCTGGACGTTCACAATTTCGGTGTTGCGCTCTGGCCAGATTGAGCAGGAGAGGCTGTGTACGTTGGAAGTTTTAGTAGGCTAACAAGTTCAGAGCCCAAGTGTTTGTGGTTCGTTTGAGAGGTTACCAGTGGGAGATGAGGACCAGCAAGAGCTTTCAGGGCTGGCACCTTTAGTGTAGGAGCAATCGTTGGACGTTCGCAATTTCGGTGTTGAGCTCTGGCCAGATTGAGCAGGAGAGGCTGTGTACGTTGGAAGTTTTAGTAGGCTAAACAAGTTCAGAGCCCAAGTGTTTGTGGTTCGTTTGAGAGGTTACCAGTGGGAGATGAGGACCAGCAAGAGCTTTCAGGGCTGGCACCTTTAGTGTCGGAGCAATCGCTGGACGTTCGCAATGTCGGTTTTGAGCTCTGGCCAGATTGAGCAGGAGAGGCTGTGTACGTTGGAAGTTTTAGTGGGCTAAACAAGTTCAGAGCCCAAGTGTTTGTGGTTCGTTGAGAAGGTTACCAGTGGGAGATGAGGACCAGCAAGAGCTTTCAGGGCTGGCACCTTTAGTGTAGGAGCAATCGCTGGACGTTCGCAATGTCGGTGTTGAGCTTCTGGCCAGATTGAGCAGGAGAGGCTGTGTACGTTGGAAGTTTTAGTAGGCTAAACAAGTTCAGAGCCCAAGTGTTTGTGGTTCGTTTGAGAGGTTACCAGTGGGAGATGAGGACCAGCAAGAGCTTTCAGGGCTGGCACCTTTAGTGTAGGAGCAATCCTTGGACGTTCGCAATTTCGGTGTTGAGCTCTGGCCAGATTGAGCAGGAGAGGCTGTGTACGTTGGAAGTTTTAGTAGGCTAAACAGTTCAGAGCCCAAGTGTTTGTGGTTCGTTTGAGAGGTTACCAGTGGGAGATGAGGACCAGCAAGAGCTTTCAGGGCTGGCACCTTTAGTGTAGGAGCAATCCCTGGACGTTCGCAATTTCGGTGTTGAGCTCTGGCCAGATTGAGCAGGAGAGGCTGTGTACGTTGGAAGTTTTAGTAGGCTAAACAAGTTCAGAGCCCAAGTGTTTGTGGTTCGTTTGAGAGGTTACCAGTGGGAGATGAGGACCAGCAAGAGCTTTCAGGGCTGGCACTTTTAGTGTAGGAGCAATCCCTGGACGTTCACAATTTCGGTGTTGAATTTTGGCCAGATTGAGCAGGAGAGGCTGTGTACGTTGGAAGTTTTGGTAGGCTAAACAAGTTCAGAGGCCAAGTGTTTGTGGTTCGTTTTGAGAGGTTACCAGTGGGAGATGAGGACCAGCAAGAGCTTTCAGGGCTGGCACCTTTAGTGTAGGAGCAATCCCTGGACGTTCACAATTTCGGTGTTGAATTTTGGCCAGATTGAGCAGGAGAGGCTGTGTACGTTGGAAGTTTTAGTAGGCTAAACAAGTTCAGAGCCCAAGTGTTTGTGGTTCGTTTGAGAGGTTACCAGTGGGAGATGAGGACCAGCAAGAGCTTTCAGGGCTGGCACCTTTAGTGTAGGAGCAATCCCTGGACGTTCACAATTTCGGTGTTGAATTTGGGCAGATTGAGCAGGAGAGGCTGTGTACGTTGGAAAGTTTTAGTAGGCTAAACAAGTTCAGAGCCCAAGTGTTTGTGGTTCGTTTGAGAGGTTACCAGTGGGAGATGAGGACCAGCAAGAGCTTTCAGGGCTGGCACCTTTAGTATAGGAAGCAATCGCTGGACGTTCGCAATGTCGGTGTTGAATTTTGGCCAGATTGAGCAGGAGAGGCTGTGTACGTTGGAAGTTTTAGTAGGCTAAACAAGTTCAGAGCCCAAGTGTTTGTGGTTCGTTTGAGAGGTCACCAGTGGGAGATGAGGACCAGCAAGAGCTTTCAGGGCTGGCACCTTTAGTGTAGGAGCAATCCCTGGACGTTCGCAATGTCGGTGTTGAGCTCTGGCCAGATTGAGCAGGAGAGGCTGTGTACGTTGGAAGTTTTAGTAGGCTAAACAAGTTCAGAGCCCAAGTGTTTGTGGTTCGTTTGAGAGGTTACCAGTGGGAGATGAGGACCAGCAAGAGCTTTCAGGGCTGGCACCTTTAGTGTAGGAGCAATCGCTGGACGTTCGCAATGTCGGTGTTGAGCTCTGGCCAGATTGAGCAGGAGAGGCTGTGTACGTTGGAAGTTTTAGTGGGCTAAACAAGTTCAGAGCCCAAGTGTTTGTGGTTCGTTTGAGAGGTTACCAGTGGAGATGAGGACCAGCAAGAGCTTCCAGGGAGCTCTGGCCAGATTGAGCAGGAGAGGCTGTGTACGTTGGAAGTTTAGTAGGCTAAACAAGTTCAGAGCCCAAGTGTTTGTGGTTCGTTTGAGAGGTTACCAGTGGGAGATGAGGACCAGCAAGAGCTTTCAGGGCTGGCACCTTTAGTGTAGGAGCAATCCCTGGACGTTCTCAATTTCGGTGTTGAATTTTGGCCAGATTGAGCAGGAGAGGCTGTGTACGTTGGAAGTTTTAGTAGGCTAAACAAGTTCAGAGCCCAAGTGTTTTGTGGTTCGTTGAGAGGTTACCAGTGGGAGATGAGGACCAGCAAGAGCTTTCAGGGCTGGCACCTTTAGTGTCGGAGCAATCGCTGGACGTTCGTAATTTCGGAGTTGAGCTCTGGCCAGATTGAGCAGCAGAGGCTGTGTACGTTGGAAGTTTTAGTAGGCTAAACAAGTTCAGAGGCCAAGTGTTTGTGGTTCGTTTGAGAGGTCACCAGTGGGAGATGAGGACCAGCAAGAGCTTTCAGGGCTGGCACCTTTAGTGTAGGAGCAATCCCTGGACGTTCGCAATGTCGGTGTTGAGCTCTGGCCAGATTGAGCAGGAGAGGCTGTGTACGTTGGAAGTTTCAGTGGGCTAAACAAGTTCAGAGCCCAAGTGTTTGTGGTTCGTTTGAGAGGTTACCAGTGGGAGATGAGGACCAGCAAGAGCTTTCAGGGCTGGCACCTTTAGTGTAGGAGCAATCCCTGGACGTTCGCAATTTCGGTGTTGAGCTCTGGCCAGATTGAGCAGGAGAGGCTGTGTACGTTGGAAGTTTTAGTAGGCTAAACAAGTTCAGAGCCCAAGTGTTTGTGGTTCGTTTGAGAGGTTACCAGTGGGAGATGAGGACCAGCAAGAGCTTTCAGGGCTGGCACCTTTAGTGTAGGAGCAATCCCTGGACGTTCGCAATTTCGGTGTGGAGCTCTGGCCAGATTGAGCAGGAGAGGCTGTGTACGTTGGAAGTTTTAGTAGGCTAAACAAGTTCAGAGCCAAGTGTTTGTGGTTCGTTTGAGAGGTCACCAGTGGGAGATGAGGACCAGCAAGAGCTTTCAGGGCTGGCACCTTTAGTGTAGGAGCAATCCCTGGACGTTCGCAATGTCGGTGTTGAGCTCTGGCCAGATTGAGCAGGAGAGGCTGTGTACGTTGGAAGTTTTAGTAGGCTAAACAAGTTCAGAGCCCAAGTGTTTGTGGTTCGTTTGAGAGGTTACCAGTGGGAGATGAGGAGCAGCAAGAGCTTTCAGGGCTGGCACCTTTAGTGTAGGAGCAATCCCTGGACGTTCGCAATGTCGGTGTTGAGCTCTGGCCAGATTGAGCAGGAGAGGCTGTGTACGTTGGAAGTTTTAGTAGGCTAAACAAGTTCAGAGCCCAAGTGTTTGTGGTTCGTTTGAGAGGTTACCAGTGGGAGATGAGGACCAGCAAGAGCTTTCAGGGCTGGCACCTTTAGTGTAGGAGCAATCGCTGGACGTTCACAATTTCGGAGTTGAGCTCTGGCCAGATTGAGCAGGAGAGGGCTGTGTACGTTGGAAGTTTTAGTAGGCTAAACAAGTTCAGAGCCCAAGTGTTTGTGGTTTCGTTTGAGAGGTTACCAGTGGGAGATGAGGACCAGCAAGAGCTTTCAGGGCTGGCACCTTTAGTGTAGGAGCAATCGTTGGACGTTCGCAATTTCGGTGTTGAGCTCTGGCCAGATTGAGCAGGAGAGGCTGTGTACGTTGGAAGTTTTAGTAGGCTAAACAAGTTCAGAGGCCAAGTGTTTGTGGTTCGTTTGAGAGGTTACCAGGTGGGAGATGAGGACCAGCAAGAGCTTTCAGGGCTGGCACCTTTAGTGTAGGAGCAATCGCTGGACGTTCGCAATGTCGGTGTTGAGCTCTGGCCAGATTGAGCAGGAGAGGCTGTGTACGTTGGAAGTTTTAGTAGGCTAAACAAGTTCAGAGCCCAAGTGTTTGTGGTTCATTTGAGAGGTTACCAGTGGGAGATGAGGACCAGCAAGAGCTTTCAGGGCTGGCACCTTTAGTGTAGGAGCAATCCCTGGACGTTCACAATTTCGGTGTTGAATTTTGGCAGATTGAGCAGGAGAGGCTGTGTACGTTGGAAGTTTTAGTAGGCTAAACAAGTTCAGAGCCCAAGTGTTTGTGGTTTGTTTGAGAGGTTACCAGTGGGAGATGAGGACCAGCAAGAGCTTTCAGGGCTGGCACCTTTAGTGTAGGAGCAATCCCTGGACGTTCACAATGTCGGTGTTGAATTTTGGCCAGATTGAGCAGGAGAGGCTATGTACGTTGGAAGTTTTAGTAGGCTAAACAAGTTCAGAGCCCAAGTGTTTGTGGTTCGTTTGAGAGGTTACCAGTGGAGATGAGGACCAGCAAGAGCTTTCAGGGCTGGCACCTTTAGTGTAGGAGCAATCCCTGGACGTTCGCAATTTCGGTGTTGAATTTTGGCCAGATTGAGCAGGAGAGGCTGTGTACGTTGGAAGTTTTAGTAGGCTAAACAAGTTCAGAGCCCAAGTGTTTGTGGTTCGTTTGAGAGGTTACCAGTGGGAGATGAGGACCAGCAAGAGCTTTCAGGGCTGGCACCTTTAGTGTAGGAGCAATCGCTGGACGTTCACAATTTCGGTGTGAATTTTGGCCAGATTGAGCAGGAGAGGCTGTGTACATTGAAGTTTTAGTAGGCGAAACAAGTTCAGAGCCCAAGTGTTTGTGGTTCGTTGAGAGGTTACCTGTGGGAGATGAGGACCAGCAAGAGCTTTCAGGCTGGCACCTTTAGTGTAGGAGCAATCGCTGGACGTTCACAATTTCGGTGTTGAATTTTGGCCAGATTGAGCAGGAGAGGCTGTGTACGTTGGAAGTTTAGTAGGCTAAACAAGTTCAGAGCCCAAGTGTTTGTGGTTCGTTTGAGAGGTTACCAGTGGGAGATGAGGACCAGCAAGAGCTTTCAGGGCTGGCACCTTTAGTGTAGGAGCAATCACTGGACGTTTGCAATTTCGGAGTTGAGCTCTGGCCAGATTGAGCAGGAGAGGCTGTGTACGTTGAAGTTTTAGTAGGCTAAACAAGTTCAGAGCCCAAGTGTTTGTGGTCCGTTGAGAGGTTACCAGTGGAGAGGAGGACCAGCAAGAGCTTTCCAGGGCTGGCACCTTTAGTGTAGGAGCAATCGCTGGACGTTTGCAATGTCGGTGTTGAGCTCTGGCCAGATTGAGCAGGAGAGGCCTGTGTACGTTGAAGTTTAGTAGGCTAAACAAGTTCAGAGCCCAAGTGTTTGTGGTTCGTTTGAGAGGTTACCAGTGGGACATGAGGACCAGCAAGAGCTTTCAGGGCTGGCACCTTTAGTGTAGGAGCAATCGCTGGACGTTCGCAATGTCGGTGTTGAGCTCTGGCCAGATTGAGCAGGAGAGGCTGTGTACGTTGGAAGTTTTAGTAGGCTAAACAAGTTCAGAGCCCAAGTGTTTGTGGTTCGTTTGAGAGGTTACCAGTGGGAGATGAGGACCAGCAAGAGCTTTCAGGGCTGGCACTTTTAGTGTAGGAGCAATCCCTGGACGTTCACAATTTCGGTGTTGAATTTGGCCAGATTGAGCAGGAGAGGCTGTGTACGTTGGAAGTTTTGGTAGGCTAAACAAGTTCAGAGGCCAAGTGTTTGTGGTTCGTTTGAGAGGTTACCAGTGGGAGATGAGGACCAGCAAGAGCTTTCAGGGCTGGCACCTTTAGTGTAGGAGCAATCCCTGACGTTCACAATTTCGGTGTTTGAATTTTGGCCAGATTGAGCAGGAGAGGCTGTGTACGTTGGAAGTTTTAGTAGGCTAAACAAGTTCAGAGCCCAAGTGTTGTGGTTCGTTTGAGAGGTTACCAGTGGGAGATGAGGACCAGCAAGAGCTTTCAGGGCTGGCACCTTTAGTGTAGGAGCAATCGCTGGACGTTCACAATTTCGGTGTTGAATTTTGGCCAGATTGAGCAGGAGAGGCTGTGTACGTTGGAAGTTTTAGTAGGCTAAACAAGTTCAGAGCCCAAGTGTTTGTGGTTCGTTTGAGAGGTTACCAGTGGGAGATGAGGACCAGCAAGAGCTTTCAGGGCTGGCACCTTTAGTATAGGAGCAATCGCTGGACGTTCGCAATGTCGGTGTTGAATTTTGGCCAGATTGAGCAGGAGAGGCTGTGTACGTTGGAAGTTTTAGTAGGCTAAACAAGTTCAGAGCCCAAGTGTTTGTGGTTCGTTTGAGAGGTCACCAGTGGGAGATGAGGACCAGCAAGAGCTTTCAGGGCTGGCACCTTTAGTGTAGGAGCAATCCCTGGACGTTCGCAATGTCGGTGTTGAGCTCTGGCCAGATTGAGCAGGAGAGGCTGTGTACGTTGGAAGTTTTAGTAGGCTAAACAAGTTCAGAGGCCAAGTGTTTGTGGTTCGTTTGAGAGGTTACCAGTGGGAGATGAGGACCAGCAAGAGCTTTCAGGGCTGGCACCTTTAGTGTAGGAGCAATCGCTGGACGTTCGCAATGTCGGTGTTGAGCTCTGGCCAGATTGAGCAGGAGAGGCTTGTGTACGTTGGAAGTTTTAGTGGGCTAAACAAGTTCAGAGCCCAAGTGTTTGTGGTTCGTTTGAGAGGTTACCAGTGGGAGATGAGGACCAGCAAGAGCTTTCAGGGCTGGCACCTTTAGTGTAGGAGCAATCGCTGGACGTTCGTAATTTCGGAGTTGAGCTCTGGCCAGATTGAGCAGGAGAGGCTGTGTACGTTGGAAGTTTTAGTAGGCTAAACAAGTCAGAGCCCAAGTGTTTGTGGTTCGTTTGAGAGGTTACCAGTGGGAGATGAGGACAGCAAGAGCTTTCAGGGCTGGCACCTTTAGTGTAGGAGCAATCCCTGGACGTTCTCAATTTCGGTGTTGAATTTTGGCCAGATTGAGCAGAGAGGCTGTGTACGTTGGAAGTTTTAGTAGGCTAAACAAGTTCAGAGCCCAAGTGTTTGTGGTTCGTTTGAGAGGTTACCAGTGGGGAGGATGAGGACCAGCAAGAGCTTTCAGGGCTGGCACCTTTAGTGTCGGAGCAATCGCTGGACGTTCGTAATTTCGGAGTTGAGCTCTGGCCAGATTGAGCCAGAGAGGCTGTGTACGTGGAAGTTTTAGTAGGCTAAACAAGTTCAGAGGCCAAGTGTTTGTGGTTCGTTTGAGAGGTCACCAGTGGGAGATGAGGACCAGCAAGAGCTTTCAGGGCTGGCACTTTAGTGTAGGAGCAATCCCTGGACGTTCGCAATGTCGGTGTTGAGCTCTGGCCAGATTGAGCAGGAGAGGCTGTGTACGTTGGAAGTTTCAGTGGGCTAAACAAGTCAGAGCCCAAGTGTTTGTGGTTCGTTGAGAGGTACCAGTGGGAGATGAGGACCAGCAAGAGCTTTCAGGGCTGGCACTTTAGTGTAGGAGCAATCCCTGGACGTTCGCAATTTCGGTGTTGAGCTCTGGCCAGATTGAGCAGGAGAGGCTGTGTACGTTGGAAGTTTTAGTAGGCTAAACAAGTTCAGAGCCAAGTGTTTGTGGTTCGTTTGAGAGGTTACCAGTGGGAGATGAGGACCAGCAAGAGCTTTCAGGGCTGGCACCTTAGTGTAGGAGCAATCCCTGGACGTTCACAATTTCGGTGTTGAATTTGGGCAGATTGAGCAGGAGAGGCTGTGTACGTTGGAAGTTTTAGTAGGCTAAACAAGTTCAGAGCCAAGTGTTTGTGGTTTGTTTGAGAGGTTACCAGTGGGAGATGAGGACCAGCAAGAGCTTTCAGGGCTGGCACCTTTAGTGTAGGAGCAATCCTGACGTTCACATGTCGGTGTTGAATTTGGGCCAGATTGAGCAGGAGAGGCTATGTACGTTGGAAGTTTTAGTAGGCTAAACAAGTTCAGAGCCCAAGTGTTTGTGGTTCGTTTGAGAGGTTACCAGTGGAGATGAGGACCAGCAAGAGCTTTCAGGGCTGGCACCTTTAGTGTAGGAGCAATCGCTGGACGTTCACATTTCGGTGTTGAATTTTGGCCAGATTGAGCAGGAGAGGCTGTGTACGTTGGAAGTTTTAGTAGGCTAAACAAGTTCAGAGCCCAAGTGTTTGTGGTTCGTTTGAGAGGTTACCAGTGGGAGATGAGGACCAGCAAGAGCTTTCAGGGCTGCACCTTTAGTGTAGGAGCAATCACTGGACGTTCGCAATTTCGGAGTTGAGCTCTGGCCAGATTGAGCAGGAGAGGCTGTGTACGTTGGAAGTTTTAGTAGGCTAAACAAGTTCAGAGCCCAAGTGTTTGTGGTTCGTTTGAGAGGTTACCAGTGGGAGATGAGGACCAGCAAGAGCTTTCAGGGCTGGCACCTTTAGTGTAGGAGCAATCGCTGGACGTTTGCAATGTCGGTGTTGAGCTCTGGCCAGATTGAGCAGGAGAGGCTGTGTACGTTGGAAGTTTTAGTAGGCTAAACAAGTTCAGAGCCCAAGTGTTTGTGGTTCGTTTGAGAGGTTACCAGTGGGAGATGAGGACCAGCAAGAGCTTTCAGGGCTGGCACCTTTAGTGTAGGAGCAATCCCTGGACGTTCGCAATTTCGGTGTTGAGCTCTGGCCAGATTGAGCAGGAGAGGCTGTGTACGTTGGAAGTTTTAGTGGGCTAAACAAGTTCAGAGCCAAAGTGTTTGTGGTTCTTTTGAGAGGTTACCAGTGGGAGATGAGGACCAGCAAGAGCTTTCAGGGCTGGCACCTTTAGTGTAGGAGCAATCGCTGGACGTTCACAATTTCGGTGTTGAGCTCTGGCCAGATTGAGCAGGAGAGGCTGTGTACGTTGGAAGTTTTAGTAGGCTAAACAAGTTCAGAGCCCAAGTGTTTGTGGTTCGTTTGAGAGGTTACCAGTGGGAGATGAGGACCAGCAAGAGCTTTCAGGGCTGGCACCTTTAGTGTAGGAGCAATCCCTGGACGTTCACAATTTCGGTGTTGAATTTTGGGCAGATTGAGCAGGAGAGGCTGTGTACGTTGGAAGTTTTAGTAGGCTAAACAAGTTCAGAGCCCAAGTGTTTGTGGTTCGTTTGAGAGGTTACCAGTGGGAGATGAGGACCAGCAAGAGCTTTCAGGGCTGGCACCTTTAGTGTAGGAGCAATCCCTGGACGTTCACAATTTCGGTGTTGAATTTTGGCCAGATTGAGCAGGAGAGGCTGTGTACGTTGGAAGTTTTAGTAGGCTAAACAAGTTCAGAGCCCAAGTGTTTGTGGTTCTTTTGAGAGGTTACCAGTGGGAGATGAGGACCAGCAAGAGCTTTCAGGGCTGGCACCTTTAGTGTAGGAGCAATCCCTGGACGTTCGCAATGTCGGTGTTGAGCTCTGGCCAGATTGAGCAGGAGAGGCTGTGTACGTTGGAAGTTTTAGTAGGCTAAACAAGTTCAGAGCCCAAGTGTTTGTGGTTCGTTTGAGAGGTTACCAGTGGGAGATGAGGACCAGCAAGAGCTTTCAGGGCTGGCACCTTTAGTGTAGGAGCAATCCTTGGACGTTCGCAATTTCGGTGTTGAGCTCTGGCCAGATTGAGCAGGAGAGGCTGTGTACGTTGGAAGTTTTAGTAGGCTAAACAAGTTCAGAGGCCAAGTGTTTGTGGTTCGTTTGAGAGGTTACCAGTGGGAGATGAGGACCAGCAAGAGCTTTCAGGGCTGGCACCTTTAGTGTAGGAGCAATCGCTGGACGTTCGCAATGTCGGTGTTGAGCTCTGGCCAGATTGAGCAGGAGAGGCTGTGTACGTTGGAAGTTTTAGTAGGCTAAACAAGTTCAGAGCCCAAGTGTTTGTGGTTCGTTTGAGAGGTTACCAGTGGGAGATGAGGACCAGCAAGAGCTTTCAGGGCTGGCACCTTTAGTGTAGGAGCAATCCCTGGACGTTCACAATTTTGGAGATGAGCTCTGGCCAGATTGAGCAGGAGAGGCTGTGTACGTTGGAAGTTTTAGTGGGCTAAACAAGTTCAGAGCCCAAGTGTTTGTGGTTCGTTTGAGAGGTTACCAGTGGGAGATGAGGACCAGCAAGAGCTTTCAGGGCTGGCACCTTTAGTGTAGGAGCAATCCCTGGACGTTCACAATTTCGGTGTTGAATTTTGGCCAGATTGAGCAGGAGAGGCTGTGTACGTTGGAAGTTTTAGTAGGCTAAACAAGTTCAGAGGCCAAGTGTTTGTGGTTCGTTTGAGAGGTTACCAGTGGGAGATGAGGACCAGCAAGAGCTTTCAGGGCTGGCACCTTTAGTGTAGGAGCAATCCCTGGACGTTCGCAATTTCGGTGTTGAGCTCTGGCCAGATTGAGCAGGAGAGGCTGTGTACGTTGGAAGTTTTAGTGGGCTAAACAAGTTCAGAGCCCAAGTGTTTGTGGTTCATTTGAGAGGTTACCAGTCTGAGATGAGGACCAGCAAGAGCTTTCAGGGCTGGCACCTTTAGTGTAGGAGCAATCCCTGGACGTTCACAATTTCGGTGTTGAATTTTGGCCAGATTGAGCAGGAGAGGCTGTGTACGTTGGAAGTTTTAGTAGGCTAAACAAGTTCAGAGCCCAAGTGTTTGTGGTTCGTTTGAGAGGTTACCAGTGGGAGATGAGGACCAGCAAGAGCTTTCAGGGCTGGCCCCTTTAGTATAGGAGCAATCGCTGGACGTTCGCAATGTCGGTGTTGAATTTTGGGCAGATTGAGCAGGAGAGGCTGTGTACGTTGGAAGTTTTAGTAGGCTAAACAAGTTCAGAGCCAAGTGTTTGTGGTTCGTTTGAGAGGTCACCAGTGGGAGATGAGGACCAGCAAGAGCTTTCAGGGCTGGCACCTTTAGTGTAGGAGCAATCGCTGGACGTTCGCAATGTCGGTGTTGAGCTCTGGCCAGATTGAGCAGGAGAGGCTGTGTACGTTGGAAGTTTTAGTGGCTAAACAAGTTCAGAGCCCAAGTGTTTGTGGTTCGTTTGAGAGGTTACCAGTGGGAGATGAGGACCAGCAAGAGCTTTCAGGGCTGGCACCTTTAGTGTAGGAGCAATCGCTGGACGTTCGCAATGTCGGTGTTGAATTTTGGGCAGATTGAGCAGGAGAGGCTGTGTACGTTGGAAGTTTTAGTAGGCTAAACAAGTTCAGAGCCCAAGTGTTTGTGGTTCGTTTGAGAGGTTACCAGTGGGAGATGAGGACCAGCAAGAGCTTTCAGGGCTGGCACCTTTAGTGTAGGAGCAATCGCTGGACGTTCGCAATGTCGGTGTTGAGCTCTGGCCAGATTGAGCAGGAGAGGCTGTGTACGTTGGAAGTTTTAGTAGGCTAAACAAGTTCAGAGCCCAAGTGTTTGTGGTTCGTTTGAGAGGTTACCAGTGGGAGATGAGGACCAGCAAGAGCTTTCAGGGCTGGCACCTTTAGTGTAGGAGCAATCGCTGGACGTTCGCAATGTCGGTGTTGAGCTCTGGCCAGATTGAGCAGGAGAGGCTGTGTACGTTGGAAGTTTTAGTGGGCTAAACAAGTTCAGAGCCCAAGTGTTTGTGGTTCGTTTGAGAGGTTACCAGTGGGAGATGAGGACCAGCAAGAGCTTTCAGGGCTGGCACCTTTAGTGTAGGAGCAATCCTGGACGTTCGCAATGTCGGTGTTGAGCTCTGGCCAGATTGAGCAGGAGAGGCTGTGTACGTTGGAAGTTTTAGTAGGCTAAACAAGTTCAGAGCCCAAGTGTTTGTGGTTCGTTTGAGAGGTTACCAGTGGGAGATGAGGACCAGCAAGAGCTTTCAGGGCTGGCACCTTTAGTGTAGGAGCAATCGCTGGACGTTCGCAATGTCGGTGTTGAGCTCTGGCCAGATTGAGCAGGAGAGGCTGTGTACGTTGGAAGTTTTAGTAGGCTAAACAAGTTCAGAGCCCAAGTGTTTGTGGTTCGTTTGAGAGGTTACCAGTGGGAGATGAGGACCAGCAAGAGCTTTCAGGGCTGGCACCTTTAGTGTAGGAGCAATCGCTGGACGTTCGCAATGTCGGTGTTGAGCTCTGGCCAGATTGAGCAGGAGAGGCTGTGTACGTTGGAAGTTTTAGTAGGCTAAACAAGTTCAGAGCCCAAGTGTTTGTGGTTCATTTGAGAGGTTACCAGTGGGAGATGAGGACCAGCAAGAGCTTTCAGGGCTGGCACCTTTAGTGTAGGAGCAATCCCTGGACGTTCGCAATTTCGGTGTTGAGCTCTGGCCAGATTGAGCAGGAGAGGCTGTGTACGTTGGAAGTTTTAGTAGGCTAAACAAGTTCAGAGCCCAAGTGTTTGTGGTTCGTTTGAGAGGTTACCAGTGGGAGATGAGGACCAGCAAGAGCTTTCAGGGCTGGCACCTTTAGTGTAGGAGCAATCCCTGGACGTTCGCAATTTCGGTGTGGAGCTCTGGCCAGATTGAGCAGGAGAGGCTGTGTACGTTGGAAGTTTTAGTGGGCTAAACAAGTTCAGAGCCCAAGTGTTTGTGGTTCGTTTGAGAGGTTACCAGTGGGAGATGAGGACCAGCAAGAGCTTTCAGGGCTGGCACCTTTAGTGTAGGAGCAATCGCTGGACGTTCGTAATTTCGGAGTTGAGCTCTGGCCAGATTGAGCAGGAGAGGCTGTGTACGTTGGAAGTTTTAGTAGGCTAAACAAGTTCAGAGGCCAAGTGTTTGTGGTTCGTTTGAGAGGTTACCAGTGGGAGATGAGGACCAGCAAGAGCTTTCAGGGCTGGCACCTTTAGTGTAGGAGCAATCCCTGGACATTCACAATTTCGGTGTTGAATTTTGGCCAGATTGAGCAGGAGAGGCTGTGTACGTTGGAAGTTTTAGTAGGCTAAACAAGTTCAGAGCCCAAGTGTTTGTGGTTCGTTTGAGAGGTTACCAGTGGGAGATGAGGACCAGCAAGAGCTTTCAGGGCTGGCACCTTTAGTGTAGGAGCAATCCCTGGACGTTCACAATTTCGGTGTTGAATTTTGGCCAGATTGAGCAGGAGAGGCTGTGTACGTTGGAAGTTTTAGTAGGCTAAACAAGTTCAGAGCCCAAGTGTTTGTGGTTCGTTTGAGAGGTTACCAGTGGGAGATGAGGACCAGCAAGAGCTTTCAGGGCTGGCACCTTTAGTATAGGAGCAATCCTGGACGTTCGCAATGTCGGTGTTGAATTTTGGCCAGATTGAGCAGGAGAGGCTGTGTACGTTGGAAGTTTTTAGTAGGCTAAACAAGTTCAGAGCCCAAGTGTTTGTGGTTCGTTTGAGAGGTCACCAGTGGGAGATGAGGACCAGCAAGAGCTTTCAGGGCTGGCACCTTTAGTGTAGGAGCAATCCCTGGACGTTCGCAATGTCGGTGTTGAGCTCTGGCCAGATTGAGCAGGGGAGGCTGTGTACGTTGGAAGTTTTAGTAGGCTAAACAAGTTCAGAGCCCAAGTGTTTGTGGTTCGTTTGAGAGGTTACCAGTGGGAGATGAGGACCAGCAAGAGCTTTCAGGGCTGGCACCTTTAGTGTAGGAGCAATCCCTGGACGTTCGCAATTTCGGTGTTGAGCTCTGGCCAGATTGAGCAGGAGAGGCTGTGTACGTTGGAAGTTTTAGTGGCTAAACAAGTTCAGAGCCCAAGTGTTTGTGGTTCGTTTGAGAGGTTACCAGTGGGAGATGAGGACCAGCAAGAGCTTTCAGGGCTGGCACCTTTAGTGTAGGAGCAATCGCTGGACGTTCGTAATTTCGGAGTTGAGCTCTGGCCAGATTGAGCAGGAGAGGCTGTGTACGTTGGAAGTTTTAGTAGGCTAAACAAGTTCAGAGCCCAAGTGTTTGTGGTTCGTTTGAGAGGTTACCAGTGGGAGATGAGGACCAGCAAGAGCTTCCAGGGCTGGCACCTTTAGTGTAGGAGCAATCCCTGGACGTTCGCAATTTCGGAGTTGAGCTCTGGCCAGATTGAGCAGGAGAGGCTGTGTACGTTGGAAGTTTTAGTAGGCTAAACAAGTTCAGAGCCCAAGTGTTTGTGGTTCGTTTGAGAGGTTACCAGTGGGAGATGAGGACCAGCAAGAGCTTTCAGGGCTGGCACCTTTAGTGTAGGAGCAATCCCTGGACGTTCTCAATTTCGGTGTTGAATTTTGGCCAGATTGAGCAGGAGAGGCTGTGTACGTTGGAAGTTTTAGTAGGCTAAACAAGTTCAGAGCCCAAGTGTTTGTGGTTCGTTTGAGAGGTTACCAGTGGGAGATGAGGACCAGCAAGAGCTTTCAGGGCTGGCACCTTTAGTGTAGGAGCAATCGCTGGACGTTCGTAATTTCGGAGTTGAGCTCTGGCCAGATTGAGCAGCAGAGGCTGTGTACGTTGGAAGTTTTAGTAGGCTAAACAAGTTCAGAGGCCAAGTGTTTGTGGTTCGTTTGAGAGGTTACCAGTGGGAGATGAGGACCAGCAAGAGCTTCCAGGGCTGGCACCTTTAGTGTAGGAGCAATCCCTGGACGTTCGCAATTTCGGAGTTGAGCTCTGGCCAGATTGAGCAGGAGAGGCTGTGTACGTTGGAAGTTTTAGTAGGCTAAACAAGTTCAGAGCCCAAGTGTTTGTGGTTCGTTTGAGAGGTTACCAGTGGGAGATGAGGACCAGCAAGAGCTTTCAGGGCTGGCACCTTTAGTGTAGGAGCAATCCCTGGACGTTCACAATTTCGGTGTGGAGCTCTGGCCAGATTGAGCAGGAGAGGCTGTGTACGTTGGAAGTTTTAGTAGGCTAAACAAGTTCAGAGCCCAAGTGTTTGTGGTTCGTTTGAGAGGTTACCAGTGGGAGATGAGGACCAGCAAGAGCTTTCAGGGCTGGCACCTTTAGTGTAGGAGCAATCGCTGGACGTTCGCAATGTCGGTGTTGAGCTCTGGCCAGATTGAGCAGGAGAGGCTGTGTACGTTGGAAGTTTTAGTAGGCTAAACAAGTTCAGAGCCCAAGTGTTTGCGGTTCGTTTGAGAGGTTACCAGTGGGAGATGAGGACCAGCAAGAGCTTTCAGGGCTGACACCTTTAGTGTAGGAGCAATCCCTGGACGTTCACAATTTCGGTGTTGAGCTCTGGCCAGATTGAGCAGGAGAGGCTGTGTACGTTGGAAGTTTTAGTGGGCTAAACAAGTTCAGAGCCCAAGTGTTTGTGGTTCGTTTGAGAGGTTACCAGTGGGAGATGAGGACCAGCAAGAGCTTTCAGGGCTGGCACCTTTAGTGTAGGAGCAATCGCTGGACGTTCACAATTTCGGTGTTGAATTTTGGCCAGATTGAGCAGGAGAGGCTGTGTACGTTGGAAGTTTTAGTAGGCTAAACAAGTTCAGAGCCCAAGTGTTTGTGGTTCGTTTGAGAGGTCACCAGTGGGAGATGAGGACCAGCAAGAGCTTTCAGGGCTGGCACCTTTAGTGTAGGAGCAATCGCTGGACGTTCGCAATGTCGGTGTTGAGCTCTGGCCAGATTGAGCAGGAGAGGCTGTGTACGTTGGAAGTTTTAGTAGGCTAAACAAGTTCAGAGCCCAAGTGTTTGTGGTTCGTTTGAGAGGTTACCAGTGGGAGATGAGGACCAGCAAGAGCTTTCAGGGCTGGCACCTTTAGTGTAGGAGCAATCCCTGGACGTTCGCAATTTCGGTGTTGAGCTCTGGCCAGATTGAGCAGGAGAGGCTGTGTACGTTGGAAGTTTTAGTAGGCTAAACAAGTTCAGAGCCCAAGTGTTTGTGGTTCGTTTGAGAGGTTACCAGTGGGAGATGAGGACCAGCAAGAGCTTTCAGGGCTGGCACCTTTAGTGTAGGAGCAATCCCTGGACGTTCGCAATTTTCGGTGTTGAGCTCTGGCCAGATTGAGCAGGAGAGGCTGTGTACGTTGGAAGTTTTAGTAGGCTAAACAAGTTCAGAGCCCAAGTGTTTGTGGTTCGTTAGAGAGGTCACCAGTGGGAGATGAGGACCAGCAAGGAGCTTTCAGGGCTGGCACCCTTTAGTGTAGGAGCAATCCCTGGACGTTCGCAATGTCGGGTGTTGAGCTCTGGCAGATTGAGCAGGAGAGGCTGTGTACGTTGGAAGTTTTAGTAGGCTAAACAAGTTCAGAGCCCAAGTGTTTGTGGTTCGTTTGAGAGGTTACCATTGGGGAGATGAGGACCAGCAAGAGCTTTCAGGGCTGGGCACCTTTAGTGTAGGAGCAATCCCTGGACGTTCACAATTTCGGTGTTGAATTTTGGCCAGATTGAGCAGGAGAGGCTGTGTACGTTGGAAGTTTTAGTAGGCTAAACAAGTTCAGAGCCCAAGTGTTTGTGGTTCGTTTGAGAGGTTACCAGTGGGAGATGAGGACCAGCAAGAGCTTTCAGGGCTGGCACCTTTAGTGTAGGAGCAATCCCTGGACGTTCGCAATTTCGGTGTTGAGCTCTGGCCAGATTGAGCAGGAGAGGCTGTGTACGTTGGAAGTTTTAGTAGGCTAAACAAGTTCAAGAGCCCAAGTGTTTGTGGTTCGTTTGAGAGGTTACCAGTGGGAGATGAGGACCAGCAAGAGCTTTCAGGGCTGGCACCTTTAGTGTAGGAGCAATCGCTGGACGTTTCGCAATGTCGGTGTTGAGCTCTGGCCAGATTGAGCAGGAGAGGCTGTGTACGTTGGAAGTTTTAGTAGGCTAAACAAGTTCAGAGCCAAGTGTTTGTGGTTCATTTGAGAGGTTACCAGTGGGAGATGAGGACCAGCAAGAGCTTTCAGGGCTGTCACCTTTAGTGTAGGAGCAATCCCTGGACGTTCACAATTTCGGTGTTGAATTTTGGGCAGATTGAGCAGGAGAGGCTGTGTACGTTGGAAGTTTTAGTAGGCTAAACAAGTTCAGAGCCCAAGTGTTTGTGGTTTGTTTGAGAGGTTACCAGTGGGAGATGAGGACCAGCAAGAGCTTTCAGGGCTGGCACCTTTAGTGTAGGAGCAATCCCTGGACGTTCACAATGTCGGTGTTGAATTTTGGCCAGATTGAGCAGGAGAGGCTATGTACGTTGGAAGTTTTAGTAGGCTAAACAAGTTCAGAGCGCAAGTGTTTGTGGTTTCGTTTGAGAGTGTTACCAGTGGGAGATGAGGACCAGCAAGAGCTTTCAGGGCTGGCACCTTTAGTGTAGGAGCAATCCCTGGACGTTCGCAATTTCGGTGTTGAATTTTGGCCAGATTGAGCAGGAGAGGCTGTGTACGTTGGAAGTTTTAGTAGGCTAAACAAGTTCAGAGCCCAAGTGTTTGTGGTTCGTTTGAGAGGTTACCAGTGGGAGATGAGGACCAGCAAGAGCTTTTCAGGGCTGGCACCTTTAGTGTAGGAGCAATCCCTGGACGTTCACAATTTCGGTGTGGAGCTCTCTGGCCAGATTGAGCAGGAGAGGGCTGTTGTACATTGGAAGTTTTTAGTAGGCTAAACAAGTTCAGAGCCCAAGTGTTTGTGGGTTCGTTTGAGAGGTTACCAGTGGGAAGAATGAGGACCAGCAAGAGCTTTCAGGGCTGGCACCTTTAGTGTAGGAGCAATCGCTGGACGTTCACAATTTCGGTGTTGAATTTTGGCCAGATTGAGCAGGAGAGGCTGTGTACGTTGGAAGTTTTAGTAGGCTAAACAAGTTCAGAGCCCAAGTGTTTGTGGTTCGTTTGAGAGAGGTTACCAGTGGGAGATGAGGACCAGCAAGAGCTTTCAGGGCTGGCACCTCTTAGTGTAGGAGCAATCACTGGACGTTCGCAATTTCGGAGTTGAGCTCTGGCCAGATTGAGCAGGAGAGGCTGTGTACGTTGGAAGTTTTAGTAGGCTAAACAAGTTCAGAGCCCAAGTGTTTGTGGTTTCGTTTGAGAGGTTACCAGTGGGGAGATGAGGACCAGCAAGAGCTTTCAGGGCTGGCACCTTTAGTGTAGGAGCAATCGCTGGACGTTCGCAATTTCGGTGTTGAGCTCTGGCCAGATTGAGCAGGAGAGGCTGTGTACGTTGGAAGTTTTAGTAGGCTAAACAAGTTCAGAGCCAAGTGTTTGTGGTTCGTTTGAGAGGTTACCAGTGGGAGATGAGGACCAGCAAGAGCTTTCAGGGCTGGCACCTTTTAGTGTAGGAGCAATCCCTGGACTGTTCGCAATTTCGGTGTTGAATTTTGGCCAGATTGAGCAGGAGAGAGGCTGTGTACGTTGGAAGGTTTTAGTAGGCTAAACAAGTTCAGAGCCCCAAGTGTTTGTGGTTCGTTTGAGAGGTTACCAGTGGAGATGAGGACCAGCAAGAGCTTTCAGGGCTGGCACCTTTAGTGTAGGAGCAATCCCTGGACGTTCACAATTTCGGTGTGGAGCTCTGGCAGATTGAGCAGGAGAGGCTGTGTACATTGGAAGTTTTAGTAGGCTAAACAAGTTCATGCGCCCAAGTGTTTGTGGTTCGTTTGAGAGGTTACCAGTGGGAGATGAGGACCAGCAAGAGCTTTCAGGGCTGGCACCTTTAGTGTAGGAGCAATCGCTGGAACGTTCACAATTTCGGTGTTGAATTTTGGCCAGATTGAGCAGGAGAGGCTGTGTACGTTGGAAGTTTTAGTAGGCTAAACAAGTTCAGAGCCCAAGTGTTTGTGGTTCGTTCTGAGAGGTTACCAGTGGGAGATGAGGACCAGCAAGAGCTTTCAGGGGCTGGCACCTTTAGTGTAGGAGCAATCACTGGACGTTCGCAATTTCGGAGTTGAGCTCTGGCCAGATTGAGCAGGAGAGGCTGTGTACGTTGGAAGTTTTAGTAGGCTAAACAAGTTCAGAGCCCAAGTGTTTGTGGTTCGTTTGAGAGGTTACCAGTGGGAGATGAGGACCAGCAAGAGCTTTCAGGGCTGGCACCTTTAGTGTAGGAGCAATCGCTGGACGTTCGCAATTTCGGTGTTGAGCTCTGGCCAGATTGAGCAGGAAGAGGCTGTGTACGTTGGAAGTTTTAGTAGGCTAAACAAGTTCAGAGCCCAAGTGTTTGTGGTTCGTTTGAGAGGTTACCAGTGGGAAGATGAGGACCAGCAAGAGCTTTCAGGGCTGGCACCTTTAGTGTAGGAGCAATCCCTGGACGTTCGCAATTTTCGGTGTTGAGCTCTGGCCAGATTGAGCAGGAAGAGGCTGTGTACGTTGGAAGTTTTAGTGGGGCTAAACAAGTTCAGAGCCCAAGTGTTTGTGGTTCTTTTGAGAGGTTACCAGTGGGAGATGAGGACCAGCAAGAGCTTTCAGGGCTGGCACCTTTAGTGTAGGAGCAATCCCTGGACGTTCACAATTTCGGGTGTTGAGCTCTGGCCAGATTGAGCAGGAGAAGAGGCTGTGTACGTTGGAAGTTTTTAGTAGGCTAAACAAGTTCAGAGCCCAAGTGTTTGTGGTTCGTTTGAGAGGTTACCAGTGGGAGATGAGGACCAGCAAGAGCTTTCAGGGCTGGCACCTTTAGTGTAGGAGCAATCCCTGGACGTTGCACAATTTCGGTGTTGAATTTTGGCCAGATTGAGCAGGAGAGGCTGTGTACGTTGGAAGTTTTAGTAGGCTAAACAAGTTCAGAGCCCAAGTGTTTGTGGTTCTTTTGAGAGGTTACCAGTGGGAGTATGAGGACCAGCAAGAGCTTTCAGGGCTGGCACCTTTAGTGTAGGAGCAATCCCTGGATGTTCGCAATTTCGGTGTGGAGCTCTGGCCAGATTGAGCAGGAGAGGGCTGTGTACGTTGGAAGTTTTTAGTAGGCTAAACAAGTTCAGAGCCCAAGTGTTTGTGGTTCGTTTTGAGAGGTTACCAGTGGGAGATGAGGACCAGCAAGAGCTTTCAGGGCTGGCACCTTTAGTGTAGGAGCAATCCTTGACGTTCGCAATGTCGGTGTTGAGCTCTGCGCCAGATTGAGCAGGAGAGGCTGTGTACGTTGGAAGTTTTAGTAGGCTAAACAAGTTCAGAGGCCAAGTGTTTGTGGTTCGTTTGAGAGGTTACCAGTGGGAGATGAGGACAGCAAGAGCTTTCAGGGCTGGCACCTTTAGTGTAGGAGCAATCGCTGGGACGTTCACAATGTCGGTGTTGAGCTCTGGCCAGAATTGAGCAGGAGAGGCTGTGTACGTTGGAAGTTTTAGTAGGCTAAACAAGTTCAGAGCCCAAGTGTTTGTGGTTCGTTTGAGAGGTTACCAGTGGGAGATGAGGACCAGCAAGAGCTTTCAGGGCTGGCACCTTTAGTGTAGGAGCAATCCCTGGACGTTCACAATTTCGGAGATGAGCTCTGGCCAGATTGAGCAGGAGAGGCTGTGTACGTTTGGAAGTTTTAGTGGGCTAAACAAGTTCAGAGCCCAAGTGTTTGTGGTTCGTTGAGAGGTTACCAGTCGGAGATGAGGACGCAGCAAGAGCTTTCAGGGCTGGCACCTTTAGTGTAGGAGCAATCCCTGGACGTTCACAATTTCGGTGTTGAATTTTGGCCAGATTGAGCAGGAGAGGCTGTGTACGTTGGAAGTTTTAGTAGGCTAAACAAGTTCAGAGGCCAAGTGTTTGTGGTTCGTTTGAGAGGTTACCAGTGGGGAGATGAGGACCAGCAAGAGCTTTCAGGGCTGGCACCTTTAGTGTAGGAGCAATCCCTGGACGTTCGCAAATTTCGGTGTTGAGCTCTGGCCAGATTGAGCAGGAGAGGCTGTGTACGTTGGAAGTTTTAGTGGGCTAAACAAGTTCAGAGCCCAAGTGTTTGTGGTTCATTTGAGAGGTTACCAGTCTGAGATGAGGACCAGCAAGAGCTTTCAGGGCTGGCACCTTTAGTGTAGGAGCAATCCCTGGACGTTCAGCAATTTCGGTGTTGGAATTTTGGCCAGATTGAGCAGGAGAGGCTGTGTACGTTGGAAGTTTTAGTAGGCTAAACAAGTTCAGAGCCCAAGTGTTTGTGGTTCGTTTTGAGAGGTTACCAGTGGGAGATGAGGACCAGGCAAGAGCTTTCAGGGCTGGCCCCTTTAGTATAGGAGCAATCGCTGGACGTTCGCAATGTCGGTGTTGAATTTTGGCCAGATTGAGCAGGAGAGGCTGTGTACGTTGGAAGTTTTAGTAGGCTAAACAAGTTCAGAGCCCAAGTGTTTGTGGTTCGTTTGAGAGGTCACCAGTGGGAGATGAGGACCAGCAAGAGCTTTCAGGGCTGGCACCTTTAGTGTAGGAGCAATCGCTGGACGTTCGCAATGTCGGTGTTGAGCTCTGGCCAGATTGAGCAGGAGAGGCTGTGTACGTTGGAAGTTTTAGTGGGCTAAACAAGTTCAGAGCCCAAGTGTTTGTGGTTCTTTTGAGAGGTTACCAGTGGGAGATGAGGACCAGCAAGAGCTTTCAGGGCTGGCACCTTTAGTGTAGGAGCAATCCCTGGACGTTCGCAATGTCTGGTGTTGAGCTCTGGCCAGATTGAGCAGGAGAGGCTGTGTACGTTGAAGTTTTAGTAGGCTAAACAAGTTCAGAGGCCAAGTGTTGTGGTTCGTTTGAGAGGTTACCAGTGGGAGATGAGGACCAGCAAGAGCTTTCAGGGCTGGCACCTTTAGTGTAGGAGCAATCGCTGGACGTTCGCAATGTCGGTGTTGAGCTCTGGCCAGATTGAGCAGGAGAGGCTTGTGTACGTTGGAAGTTTTAGTAGGGCTAAACAAGTTCAGAGCCCAAGTGTTTGTGGTTCGTTTGAGAGGTTACCAGTGGGAGATGAGGACCAGCAAGAGCTTTCAGGGCTGGCACCTTTAGTGTAGGAGCAATCGCTGGACGTTCGCAATGTCGGTGTTGAGCTCTGGCCAGATTGAGCAGGAGAGGCTGTGTACGTTGGAAGTTTTAGTAGGCTAAACAAGTTCAGAGCCCAAGTGTTTGTGGTTCGTTTGAGAGGTTACCAGTGGGAGATGAGGACCAGCAAGAGCTTTCAGGGCTGGCACCTTTAGTGTAGGAGCAATCCCTGGACGTTCACAATTTCGGTGTGGAGCTCTGGCCAGATTGAGCAGGAGAGGCTGTGTACGTTGGAAGTTTTAGTGGTCTAAACAAGTTCAGAGCCCAAGTGTTTGTGGTTCGTTTGAGAGGTTACCAGTGGGAGATGAGGACCAGCAAGAGCTTTCAGGGCTGGCACCTTTAGTGTAGGAGCAATCGCTGGACGTTCGTAATTTCGGAGTTGAGCTCTGGCCAGATTGAGCAGGAGAGGCTGTGTACGTTGGAAGTTTTAGTGGGCTAAACAAGTTCAGAGCCCAAGTGTTTGTGGTTCGTTTGAGAGGTTACCAGTGGGAGATGAGGACCAGCAAGAGCTTCCAGGGCTGGCACCTTTAGTGTAGGAGCAATCCCTGGACGTTCGCAATTTCGGAGTTGAGCTCTGGCCAGATTGAGCAGGAGAGGCTGTGTACGTTGGAAGTTTTAGTAGGCTAAACAAGTTCAGAGCCCAAGTGTTTGTGGTTCGTTTGAGAGGTTACCAGTGGGAGATGAGGACCAGCAAGAGCTTTCAGGGCTGGCACCTTTAGTGTAGGAGCAATCGCTGGACGTTCACAATTTCGGTGTTGAATTTTGGCCAGATTGAGCAGGAGAGGCTGTGTACGTTGGAAGTTTTAGTAGGCTAAACAAGTTCAGAGCCCAAGTGTTTGTGGTTCGTTTGAGAGGTTACCAGTCTGAGATGAGGACCAGCAAGAGCTTTCAGGGCTGGCACCTTTAGTGTAGGAGCAATCGCTGGACGTTCGCAATGTCGGTGTTGAGCTCTGGCCAGATTGAGCAGGAGAGGCTGTGTACGTTGGAAGTTTTAGTAGGCTAAACAAGTTCAGAGCCCAAGTGTTTGTGGTTCGTTTGAGAGGTTACCAGTGGGAGATGAGGACCAGCAAGAGCTTTCAGGGCTGGCACCTTTAGTGTAGGAGCAATCGCTGGACGTTCGCAATGTCGGTGTTGAGCTCTGGCCAGATTGAGCAGGAGAGGCTGTGTACGTTGGAAGTTTTAGTAGGCTAAACAAGTTCAGAGCCGCCAAGTGTTTGTGGTTCGTTTGAGAGGTTACCAGTGGGAGATGAGGACCAGCAAGAGCTTTCAGGGCTGGCACCTTTAGTGTAGGAGCAATCGCTGGACGTTCGCAATTTCGGTGTTGAGCTCTGGCCAGATTGAGCAGGAGAGGCTGTGTACGTTGGAAGTTTTAGTAGGCTAAACAAGTTCAGAGCCCAAGTGTTTGTGGTTCGTTTGAGAGGTTACCAGTGGGAGATGAGGACCAGCAAGAGCTTTCAGGGCTGGCACCTTTAGTGTAGGAGCAATCCCTGGACGTTCACAATTTCGGTGTGGAGCTCTGGCCAGATTGAGCAGGAGAGGCTGTGTACGTTGGAAGTTTTAGTGGGCTAAACAAGTTCAGAGCCCAAGTGTTTGTGGTTCGTTTGAGAGGTTACCAGTGGGAGATGAGGACCAGCAAGAGCTTCCAGGGCTGGCACCTTTAGTGTAGGAGCAATCCCTGGACGTTCGCAATTTCGGAGTTGAGCTCTGGCCAGATTGAGCAGGAGAGGCTGTGTACGTTGGAAGTTTTAGTAGGCTAAACAAGTTCAGAGCCCAAGTGTTTGTGGTTCGTTTGAGAGGTTACCAGTGGGAGATGAGGACCAGCAAGAGCTTTCAGGGCTGGCACCTTTAGTGTAGGAGCAATCCTGGACGTTCACAATTTCGGTGTTGAATTTTGGCCAGATTGAGCAGGAGAGGCTGTGTACGTTGGAAGTTTTAGTAGGCTAAACAAGTTCAGAGCCCAAGTGTTTGTGGTTCGTTTGAGAGGTTACCAGTGGGAGATGAGGACCAGCAAGAGCTTTCAGGGCTGGCACCTTTAGTGTAGGAGCAATCGCTGGACGTTCGCAATGTCGGTGTTGAGCTCTGGCCAGATTGAGCAGGAGAGGCTGTGTACGTTGGAAGTTTTAGTAGGCTAAACAAGTTCAGAGCCCAAGTGTTTGTGGTTCGTTTGAGAGGTTACCAGTGGGAGATGAGGACAGGCAAGAGCTTTCAGGGCTGACACCTTTAGTGTAGGAGCAATCCCTGGACGTTCGCAATTTCGGTGTGGAGCTCTGGCCAGATTGAGCAGGAGAGGCTGTGTACGTTGGAAGTTTTAGTGGGCTAAACAAGTTCAGAGCCCAAGTGTTTGTGGTTCGTTTGAGAGGTTACCAGTGGGAGATGAGGACCAGCAAGAGCTTTCAGGGCTGGCACCTTTAGTGTAGGAGCAATCCTTGGACGTTCGCAATGTCGGTGTTGAGCTCTGGCCAGATTGAGCAGGAGAGGCTGTGTACGTTGGAAGTTTTAGTAGGCTAAACAAGTTCAGAGCCCAAGTGTTTGTGGTTTGTTTGAGAGGTTACCAGTGGGAGATGAGGACCAGCAAGAGCTTTCAGGGCTGGCACCTTTAGTGTAGGAGCAATCCCTGGACGTTCACAATTTCGGTGTTGAATTTTGGCCAGATTGAGCAGGAGAGGCTCTGTGTACGTTGGAAGTTTTAGTAGGCTAAACAAGTTCAGAGCCCAAGTGTTTGTGGTTCGTTTGAGAGGTTACCAGTGGGAGATGAGGACCAGCAAGAGCTTTCAGGGCTGGCACCTTTAGTATAGGAGCAATCGCTGGACGTTCGCAATGTCGGTGTTGAATTTTGGCCAGATTGAGCAGGAGAGGCTGTGTACGTTGGAAGTTTTAGTAGGCTAAACAAGTTCAGAGCCCAAGTGTTTGTGGTTCGTTTGAGAGGTCACCAGTGGGAGATGAGGACCAGCAAGAGCTTTCAGGGCTGGCACCTTTAGTGTAGGAGCAATCGCTGGACGTTCGCAATGTCGGTGTTGAGCTCTGGCCAGATTGAGCAGGAGAGGCTGTGTACGTTGGAAGTTTTAGTAGGCTAAACAAGTTCAGAGCCCAAGTGTTTGTGGTTCGTTTGAGAGGTTACCAGTGGGAGATGAGGACCAGCAAGAGCTTTCAGGGCTGGCACCTTTAGTGTAGGAGCAATCCCTGGACGTTCGCAATTTCGGTGTTGAGCTCTGGCCAGATTGAGCAGGAGAGGCTGTGTACGTTGGAAGTTTTAGTAGGCTAAACAAGTTCAGAGCCCAAGTGTTTGTGGTTCGTTTGAGAGGTTACCAGTGGGAGATGAGGACCAGCAAGAGCTTTCAGGGCTGGCACCTTTAGTGTAGGAGCAATCCCTGGACGTTCACAATTTCGGTGTGTGAGCTCTGGCCAGATTGAGCAGGAGAGGCTGTGTACGTTGGAAGTTGTTAGTGGGCTAAACAAGTTCAGAGCCCAAGTGTTTGTGGTTCGTTTGAGAGGTTACCAGTGGGAGATGAGGACCAGCAAGAGCTTTCAGGGCTGGCACCTTTAGTGTAGGAGCAATCGCTGGACGTTCGTAATTTCGGAGTTGAGCTCTGGCCAGATTGAGCAGGAGAGGCTGTGTACGTTGGAAGTTTTAGTAGGCTAAACAAGTTCAGAGGCCAAGTGTTTGTGGTTCGTTTGAGAGGTTACCAGTGGGAGATGAGGACCAGCAAGAGCTTCCAGGGCTGGCACCTTTAGTGTAGGAGCAATCCCTGGACGTTCGCAATTTCAGAGTTGAGCTCTGGCCAGATTGAGCAGGAGAGGCTGTGTACGTTGGAAGTTTTAGTAGGCTAAACAAGTTCAGAGCCCAAGTGTTTGTGGTTCGTTTGAGAGGTTACCAGTGGGAGATGAGGACCAGCAAGAGCTTTCAGGGCTGGCACCTTTAGTGTAGGAGCAATCCCTGGACGTTCACAATTTCGGTGTTGAATTTTGGCCAGATTGAGCAGGAGAGGCTGTGTACGTTGGAAGTTTTAGTAGGCTAAACAAGTTCAGAGCCCAAGTGTTTGTGGTTCGTTTGAGAGGTTACCAGTGGGAGATGAGGACCAGCAAGAGCTTTCAGGGCTGGCACCTTTAGTGTAGGAGCAATCGCTGGACGTTCGCAATGTCGGTGTTGAGCTCTGGCCAGATTGAGCAGGAGAGGCTGTGTACGTTGGAAGTTTTAGTAGGCTAAACAAGTTCAGAGCCCAAGTGTTTGTGGTTCGTTTGAGAGGTTACCAGTGGGAGATGAGGACAGAGCTTTCAGGGCTGGCACCTTTAGTGTAGGAGCAATCCCTGGACGTTCACAATTTCGGTGTGGAGCTCTGGCCAGATTGAGCAGGAGAGGCTGTGTACGTTGGAAGTTTTAGTGGGCTAAACAAGTTCAGAGCCCAAGTGTTTGTGGTTCGTTTGAGAGGTTACCAGTGGGAGATGAGGACCAGCAAGAGCTTTCAGGGCTGGCACCTTTAGTGTAGGAGCAATCGCTGGACGTTCGTAATTTCGGAGTTGAGCTCTGGCCAGATTGAGCAGGAGAGGCTGTGTACGTTGGAAGTTTTAGTAGGCTGAACAAGTTCAGAGGCCAAGTGTTTGTGGTTCGTTTGAGAGGTTACCAGTGGGAGATGAGGACCAGCAAGAGCTTCCAGGGCTGGCACCTTTAGTGTAGGAGCAATCCCTGGACGTTCGCAATGTCGGTGTTGAGCTCTGGCCAGATTGAGCAGGAGAGGCTGTGTACGTTGGAAGTTTTAGTAGGCTAAACAAGTTCAGAGCCAAGTGTTTGTGGTTCGTTTGAGAGGTTACCAGTGGGAGATGAGGACCAGCAAGAGCTTTCAGGGCTGGCACCTTTAGTGTAGGAGCAATCCCTGGACGTTCACAATTTCGGTGTTGAATTTTGGCCAGATTGAGCAGGAGAGGCTGTGTACGTTGGAAGTTTTAGTAGGCTAAACAAGTTCAGAGCCCAAGTGTTTGTGGTTCGTTTGAGAGGTTACCAGTGGGAGATGAGGACCAGCAAGAGCTTTCAGGGCTGGCACCTTTAGTGTAGGAGCAATCGCTGGACGTTCGCAATGTCGGTGTTGAGCTCTGGCCAGATTGAGCAGGAGAGGCTGTGTACGTTGGAAGTTTTAGTAGGCTAAACAAGTTCAGAGCCCAAGTGTTTGTGGTTCGTTTGAGAGGTTACCAGTGGGAGATGAGGACCAGCAAGAGCTTTCAGGGCTGACACCTTTAGTGTAGGAGCAATCCCTGGACGTTCGCAATTTCGGTGTTGAGCTCTGGCCAGATTGAGCAGGAGAGGCTGTGTACGTTGGAAGTTTTAGTAGGCTAAACAAGTTCAGAGCCCAAGTGTTTGTGGTTCGTTTGAGAGGTTACCAGTGGGAGATGAGGACCAGCAAGAGCTTTCAGGGCTGGCACCTTTAGTGTAGGAGCAATCCCTGGACGTTCACAATTTCGGTGTTGAATTTTGGCCAGATTGAGCAGGAGAGGCTGTGTACGTTGGAAGTTTTAGTAGGCTAAACAAGTTCAGAGCCCAAGTGTTTGTGGTTCGTTTGAGAGGTCACCAGTGGGAGATGAGGACCAGCAAGAGCTTTCAGGGCTGGCACCTTTAGTGTAGGAGCAATCGCTGGACGTTCGCAATGTCGGTGTTGAGCTCTGGCCAGATTGAGCAGGAGAGGCTGTGTACGTTGGAAGTTTTAGTGGGCTAAACAAGTTCAGAGCCCAAGTGTTTGTGGTTCGTTTGAGAGGTTACCAGTGGGAGATGAGGACCAGCAAGAGCTTTCAGGGCTGGCACCTTTAGTGTAGGAGCAATCCCTGGACGTTCGCAATTTCGGTGTTGAGCTCTGGCCAGATTGAGCAGGAGAGGCTGTGTACGTTGGAAGTTTTAGTAGGCTAAACAAGTTCAGAGCCCAAGTGTTTGTGGTTCGTTTGAGAGGTTACCAGTGGGAGATGAGGACCAGCAAGAGCTTTCAGGGCTGGCACCTTTAGTGTAGGAGCAATCCCTGGACGTTCGCAATGTCGGTGTTGAGCTCTGGCCAGATTGAGCAGGAGAGGCTGTGTACGTTGGAAGTTTTAGTAGGCTAAACAAGTTCAGAGCCCAAGTGTTTGTGGTTCGTTTGAGAGGTTACCAGTGGGAGATGAGGACCAGCAAGAGCTTTCAGGGCTGGCACCTTTAGTGTCGGAGCAATCCCTGGACGTTCGCAATGTCAGTGTTGAGCTCTGGCCAGATTGAGCAGGAGAGGCTGTGTACGTTGGAAGTTTTAGTGGGCTAAACAAGTTCAGAGCCCAAGTGTTTGTGGTTCGTTTGAGAGGTTACCAGTGGGAGATGAGGACCAGCAAGAGCTTTCAGGGCTGGCACCTTTAGTGTAGGAGCAATCGCTGGACGTTCGCAATGTCGGTGTTGAGCTCTGGCCAGATTGAGCAGGAGAGGCTGTGTACGTTGGAAGTTTTAGTGGGCTAAACAAGTTCAGAGCCCAAGTGTTTGTGGTTCGTTTGAGAGGTTACCAGTGGGAGATGAGGACCAGCAAGAGCTTTCAGGGCTGGCACCTTTAGTGTAGGAGCAATCGCTGGACGTTCACAATTTCGGTGTTGAATTTTGGCCAGATTGAGCAGGAGAGGCTGTGTACGTTGGAAGTTTTAGTAGGCTAAACAAGTTCAGAGCCCAAGTGTTTGTGGTTCGTTTGAGAGGTTACCAGTGGGAGATGAGGACCAGCAAGAGCTTTCAGGGCTGGCACCTTTAGTGTAGGAGCAAACGTTCGCAATTCGGTGTTGAGCTCTGGCCAGATTGAGCAGGAGAGGCTGTGTACGTTGGAAGTTTTAGTAGGCTAAACAAGTTCAGAGGCCAAGTGTTTGTGGTTCGTTTGAGAGGTTACCAGTGGGAGATGAGGACCAGCAAGAGCTTTCAGGGCTGGCACCTTTAGTGTAGGAGTAATCCCTGGACGTTCGCAATGTCGGTGTTGAGCTCTGGCCAGATTGAGCAGGAGAGGCTGTGTACGTTGGAAGTTTAGTAGGCTAAACAAGTTCAGAGCCCAAGTGTTTGTGGTTCGTTTGAGAGGTTACCAGTGGGAGATGAGGACCAGCAAGAGCTTTCAGGGCTGGCACCTTTAGTGTAGGAGCAATCGCTGGACGTTCGCAATGTCGGTGTTGAGCTCTGGCCAGATTGAGCAGGAGAGGCTGTGTACGTTGGAAGTTTTAGTAGGCTAAACAAGTTCAGAGCCCAAGTGTTTGTGGTTCGTTTGAGAGGTTACCAGTGGGAGATGAGGACCAGCAAGAGCTTTCAGGGCCGGCACCTTTAGTGTAGGAGCAATCCTTGGACGTTCGCAATTTCGGTGTTGAGCTCTGGCCAGATTGAGCAGGAGAGGCTGTGTACGTTGGAAGTTTTAGTAGGCTAAACAAGTTCAGAGCCCAAGTGTTTGTGGTTCGTTTGAGAGGTTACCAGTGGGAGATGAGGACCAGCAAGAGCTTTCAGGGCTGGCACCTTCAGTGTAGGAGCAATCACTGGACGTTCGCAATTTCGGAGTTGAGCTCTGGCCAGATTGAGCAGGAGAGGCTGTGTACGTTGGAAGTTTTAGTAGGCTAAACAAGTTCAGAGCCCAAGTGTTTGTGGTTCGTTTGAGAGGTTACCAGTGGGAGATGAGGACCAGCAAGAGCTTTCAGGGCTGGCACCTTTAGTGTAGGAGCAATCGCTGGACGTTCGCAATTTCGGTGTTGAGCTCTGGCCAGATTGAGCAGGAGAGGCTGTGTACGTTGGAAGTTTTAGTAGGCTAAACAAGTTCAGAGCCCAAGTGTTTGTGGTTCGTATGAGAGGTTACCAGTGGGAGATGAGGACCAGCAAGAGCTTTCAGGGCTGGCACCTTTAGTGTAGGAGCAATCCCTGGACGTTCGCAATTTCGGTGTTGAGCTCTGGCCAGATTGAGCAGGAGAGGCTGTGTACGTTGGAAGTTTTAGTAGGCTAAACAAGTTCAGAGCCAAGTGTTTGTGGTTCGTTTGAGAGGTTACCAGTGGGAGATGAGGACCAGCAAGAGCTTTCAGGGCTGGCACCTTTAGTGTAGGAGCAATCGCTGGACGTTCGCAATTTCGCTGTTGAGCTCTGGCCAGATTGAGCAGGAGAGGCTGTGTACGTTGGAAGTTTTAGTAGGCTAAACAAGTTCAGAGCCCAAGTGTTTGTGGTTCGTTTGAGAGGTTACCAGTGGAGATGAGGACCAGCAAGAGCTTTCAGGGCTGGCACCTTTATTGTAGGAGTAATCCTGGACGTTCGCAATTTCGGTGTTGAGCTCTGGCCAGATTGAGCAGGAGAGGCTGTGTACGTTGGAAGTTTTAGTAGGCTAAACAAGTTCAGAGCCCAAGTGTTTGTGGTTCGTTTGAGAGGTTACCAGTGGGAGATGAGGACCAGCAAGAGCTTTCAGGGCCGGCACCTTTAGTGTAGGAGCAATCCTTGGACGTTCTCAATTTCGGTGTTGAGCTCTGGCCAGATTGAGCAGGAGAGGCTGTGTACGTTGGAAGTTTTAGTAGGCTAAACAAGTTCAGAGCCAAGTGTTTGTGGTTCGTTTGAGAGGTTACCAGTGGGAGATGAGGATCAGCAAGAGCTTTCAGGGCTGGCACCTTTAGTGTAGGAGCAATCCCTGGACGTTCGCAATTTCGGAGTTGAGCTCTGGCCAGATTGAGCAGGAGAGGCTGTGTACGTTGGAAGTTTTAGTAGGCTAAACAAGTTCAGAGCCCAAGTGTTTGTGGTTCGTTTGAGAGGTTACCAGTGGGAGATGAGGACCAGCAAGAGCTTTCAGGGCTGGCACCTTTAGTGTAGGAGCAATCGCTGGACGTTCGCAATTTCGGTGTTGAGCTCTGGCCAGATTGAGCAGGAGAGGCTGTGTACGTTGGAAGTTTTAGTAGGCTAAACAAGTTCAGAGCGCAAGTGTTTGTGGTTCGTTTGAGAGGTTACCAGTGGGAGATGAGGACCAGCAAGAGCTTTCAGGGCTGGCACCTTTAGCGTAGGAGCAATCCCTGGACGTCGCAATTTCGGAGTTGAGCTCTGGCCAGATTGAGCAGGAGAGGCTGTGTACGTTGGAAGTTTTAGTAGGCTAAACAAGTTCAGAGCCCAAGTGTTTGTGGTTCGTTGAGAGGTTACCAGTGGGAGATGAGGACCAGCAAGAGCTTTCAGGGCTGGCACCTTTAGCGTAGGAGCAATCCTTGGACGTTCGCAATGTCGGTGTTGAGCTCTGGCCAGATTGAGCAGGAGAGGCTGTGTACGTTGGAAGTTTTAGTAGGCTAAACAAGTTCAGAGCCCAAGTGTTTGTGGTTCGTTTGAGAGGTTACCAGTGGGAGATGAGGACCAGCAAGAGCTTTCAGGGCTGGCACCTTTAGTGTAGGAGCAATCGCTGGACGTTCGCAATTTTGGTGTTGAGCTCTGGCCAGATTGAGCAGGAGAGGCTGTGTACGTTGGAAGTTTTAGTAGGCTAAACAAGTTCAGAGGCCAAGTGTTTGTGGTTCGTTTGAGAGGTTACCAGTGGGAGATGAGGACCAGCAAGAGCTTTCAGGGCTGGCACCTTTAGTGTAGGAGCAATCGCTGGACGTTCGCAATTTCGGTGTTGAGCTCTGGCCAGATTGAGCAGGAGAGGCTGTGTACGTTGGAAGTTTTAGTAGGCTAAACAAGTTCAGAGCCCAAGTGTTTGTGGTTCGTTTGAGAGGTTACCAGTGGGAGATGAGGACCAGCAAGAGCTTTCAGGGCTGGCACCTTTAGTGTAGGAGTAATCCCTGGACGTTCGCAATGTCGGTGTTGAGCTCTGGCCAGATTGAGCAGGAGAGGCTGTGTACGTTGGAAGTTTTAGTAGGCTAAACAAGTTCAGAGCCCAAGTGTTTGTGGTTCGTTTGAGAGGTTACCAGTGGGAGATGAGGACCAGCAAGAGCTTTCAGGGCTGGCACCTTTAGTGTAGGAGCAATCGCTGGACGTTCGCAATGTCGGTGTTGAGCTCTGGCCGGATTGAGCAGGAGAGGCTGTGTACGTTGGAAGTTTTAGTAGGCTAAACAAGTTCAGAGCCCAAGTGTTTGTGGTTCGTTTGAGAGGTTACCAGTGGGAGATGAGGACCAGCAAGAGCTTTCAGGGCCGGCACCTTTAGTGTAGGAGCAATCCTTGGACGTTCGCAATTTCGGTGTTGAGCTCTGGCCAGATTGAGCAGGAGAGGCTGTGTACGTGGAAGTTTTAGTAGGCTAAACAAGTTCAGAGCCCAAGTGTTTGTGGTTCGTTTGAGAGGTTACCAGTGGGAGATGAGGACCAGCAAGAGCTTTCAGGGCTGGCACCTTTAGTGTAGGAGCAATCACTGGACGTTCGCAATTTCGGAGTTGAGCTCTGGCCAGATTGAGCAGGAGAGGCTGTGTACGTTGGAAGTTTTAGTAGGCTAAACAAGTTCAGAGCCCAAGTGTTTGTGGTTCGTTTGAGAGGTTACCAGTGGGAGATGAGGACCAGCAAGAGCTTTCAGGGCTGGCACCTTTAGTGTAGGAGCAATCGCTGGACGTTCGCAATTTCGGTGTTGAGCTCTGGCCAGATTGAGCAGGAGAGGCTGTGTACGTTGGAAGTTTTAGTAGGCTAAACAAGTTCAGAGCCCAAGTGTTTGTGGTTCGTTTGAGAGGTTACCAGTGGGAGATGAGGACCAGCAAGAGCTTTCAGGGCTGGCACCTTTAGTGTAGGAGCAATCCTGGACGTTCGCAATTTCGGTGTTGAGCTCTGGCCAGATTGAGCAGGAGAGGCTGTGTACGTTGGAAGTTTTAGTAGGCTAAACAAGTTCAGAGCCCAAGTGTTTGTGGTTCGTTTGAGAGGTTACCAGTGGGAGATGAGGACCAGCAAGAGCTTTCAGGGCTGGCACCTTTAGTGTAGGAGCAATCCCTGGACGTTCGCAATTTCGGAGTTGAGCTCTGGCCAGATTGAGCAGGAGAGGCTGTGTACGTTGGAAGTTTTAGTAGGCTAAACAAGTTCAGAGCCCAAGTGTTTGTGGTTCGTTTGAGAGGTTACCAGTGGGAGATGAGGACCAGCAAGAGCTTTCAGGGCTGGCACCTTTAGTGTAGGAGCAATCGCTGGACGTTCGCAATTTCGGTGTTGAATTTTGGCCAGATTGAGCAGGAGAGGCTGTGTACGTTGGAAGTTTTAGTAGGCTAAACAAGTTCAGAGCCCAAGTGTTTGTGGTTCGTTTGAGAGGTTACCAGTGGGAGATGAGGACCAGCAAGAGCTTTCAGGGCTGGCACCTTTAGTGTAGGAGCAATCGCTGGACGTTCGCAATTCGGAGTTGAGCTCTGGCCAGATTGAGCAGGAGAGGCTGTGTACGTTGGAAGTTTTAGTAGGCTAAACAAGTTCAGAGCCCAAGTGTTTGTGGTTCGTTGGAGAGGTTACCAGTGGAGATGAGGACCAGCAAGAGCTTTCAGGGCTGGCACCTTTAGTGTAGGAGCAATCGCTGGACGTTCGCAATGTCGGTGTTGAGCTCTGGCCAGATTGAGCAGGAGAGGCTGTGTACGTTGGAAGTTTTAGTAGGCTAAACAAGTTCAGAGCCCAAGTGTTTGTGGTTCGTTTGAGAGGTTACCAGTGGGAGATGAGGACCAGCAAGAGCTTTCAGGGCTGGCACCTTTAGTGTAGGAGCAATCGCTGGACGTTCGCAATGTCGGTGTTGAGCTCTGGCCAGATTGAGCAGGAGAGGCTGTGTACGTTGGAAGTTTTAGTAGGCTAAACAAGTTCAGAGCCCAAGTGTTTGTGGTTCGTTTGAGAGGTTACCAGTGGAGATGAGGACCAGCAAGAGCTTTCAGGGCTGGCACCTTTAGTGTAGGAGCAATCCCTGGACGTTCGCAATTTGTTGGTGAATTTTGGCCAGATTGAGCAGGAGAGGCTGTGTACGTTGGAAGTTTTAGTAGGCTAAACAAGTTCAGAGCCCAAGTGTTTGTGGTTCGTTTGAGAGGTTACCAGTGGGAGATGAGGACCAGCAAGAGCTTTCAGGGCTGGCACCTTTAGTGTAGGAGCAATCCTGGACGTTCGCAATTTCGGAGTTGAGCTCTGGCCAGATTGAGCAGGAGAGGCTGTGTACGTTGAAGTTTTAGTAGGCTAAACAAGTTCAGAGCCCAAGTGTTTGTGGTTCGTTTGAGAGGTTACCAGTGGGAGATGAGGACCAGCAAGAGCTTTCAGGGCTGGCACCTTTAGTGTAGGAGCAATCGCTGGACGTTCGCAATTTCGGTGTTGAGCTCTGGCCAGATTGAGCAGGAGAGGCTGTGTACGTTGGAAGTTTTAGTAGGCCAAACAAGTTCAGAGCCCAAGTGTTTGTGGTTCGTTTGAGAGGTTACCAGTGGGAGATGAGGACCAGCAAGAGCTTTCAGGGCTGGCACCTTTAGTGTAGGAGCAATCCCTGGACGTTCGCAATTTCGGAGTTGAGCTCTGGCCAGATTGAGCAGGAGAGGCTGTGTACGTTGAAGTTTTAGAAGGCTAAACAAGTTCAGAGCCCAAGTGTTTGTGGTTCGTTTGAGAGGTTACCAGTGGGAGATGAGGACCAGCAAGAGCTTTCAGGGCTGGCACCTTTAGTGTAGGAGCGAACGCTGGATGTTCGCAATTTCGTTGGTGAATTTTGGCCAGATTGAGCAGGAGAGGCTGTGTACGTTGGAAGTTTTAGTAGGCTAAACAAGTTCAGAGCCCAAGTGTTTGTGGTTCATTTGAGAGGTTACCAGTGGGAGATGAGGACCAGCAAGAGCTTTCAGGGCTGGCACCTTTAGTGTAGGAGCAATCGCTGGACGTTCGCAATTTCGTTGGTGAATTTTGGCCAGATTGAGCAGGAGAGGCTGTGTACGTTGGAAGTTTTAGTAGGCTAAACAAGTTCAGAGCCCAAGTGTTTGTGGTTCGTTTGAGAGGTTACCAGTGGGAGATGAGGACCAGCAAGAGCTTTCAGGGCTGGCACCTTTAGTGTAGGAGCAATCCCTGGACGTTCGCAATTTCGGTGTTGAGCTCTGGCCAGATTGAGCAGGAGAGGCTGTGTACGTTGGAAGTTTTAGTAGGCTAAACAAGTTCTGAGCCCAAGTGTTTGGGGTTCGTTTGAGAGGTTACCAGTGGGAGATGAGGACCAGCAAGAGCTTTCAGGGCTGGCACCTTTAGTGTAGGAGCAATCCCTGGACGTCGCAATGTCGGTGTTGAGCTCTGGCCAGATTGAGCAGGAGAGGCTGTGTACGTTGGAAGTTTTAGTAGGCTAAACAAGTTCAGAGCCCAAGTGTTTGTGGTTCGTTTGAGAGGTTACCAGTGGGAGATGAGGACCAGCAAGAGCTTTCAGGGCTGGCACCTTTAGCGTAGGAGCAATCCCTGGACGTTCGCAATGTCGGTGTTGAATTTTGGCCAGATTGAGCAGGAGAGGCTGTGTACGTTGGAAGTTTTAGTAGGCTAAACAAGTTCAGAGCCCAAGTGTTTGTGGTTCGTTTGAGAGGTTACCAGTGGGAGATGAGGACCAGCAAGAGCTTTCAGGGCTGGCACCTTTAGTGTAGGAGCAATCCTTGGACGTTCGCAATTTCGGAGTTGAGCTCTGGCCAGATTGAGCAGGAGAGGCTGTGTACGTTGGAAGTTTTAGTAGGCTAAACAAGTTCAGAGCCCAAGTGTTTGTGGTTCGTTTGAGAGGTTACCAGTGGGAGATGAGGACCAGCAAGAGCTTTCAGGGCTGGCACCTTTAGTGTAGGAGCAACCGCTGGACGTTCGCAATTTCGTGTTGAATTTTGGCCAGATTGAGCAGGAGAGGCTGTGTACGTTGGAAGTTTTAGTAGGCTAAACAAGTTCAGAGCCCAAGTGTTTGTGGTTCGTTGAGAGGTTACCAGTGGGAGATGAGGACCAGCAAGAGCTTTCAGGGCTGGCACCTTTAGTGTAGGAGCAATCGCTGGACGTTCGCAATTTCGGAGTTGAGCTCTGGCCAGATTGAGCAGGAGAGGCTGTGTACGTTGGAAGTTTTAGTAGGCTAAACAAGTTCAGAGCCCAAGTGTTTGTGGTTCGTTGGAGAGGTTACCAGTGGGAGATGAGGACCAGCAAGAGCTTTCAGGGCTGGCACCTTTAGTGTAGGAGCAATCGCTGGACGTTCGCAATGTCGGTGTTGAGCTCTGGCCAGATTGAGCAGGAGAGGCTGTGTACGTTGGAAGTTTTAGTAGGCTAAACAAGTTCAGAGGCCAAGTGTTTGTGGTTCGTTTGAGAGGTTACCAGTGGGAGATGAGGACCAGCAAGAGCTTTCAGGGCTGGCACCTTTAGTGTAGGAGCAATCCTGGACGTTCGCAATTTCGTTGGTGAATTTGGCCAGATTGAGCAGGAGAGGCTGTGTACGTTGGAAGTTTTAGTAGGCTAAACAAGTTCAGAGCCCAAGTGTTTGTGGTTCGTTTGAGAGGTTACCAGTGGGAGATGAGGACCAGCAAGAGCTTTCAGGGCTGGCACCTTTAGTGTAGGAACAATCCCTGGACGTTCGCAATTTCGGTGTTGAATTTTGGCCAGATTGAGCAGGAGAGGCTGTGTACGTTGGAAGTTTTAGTAGGCTAAACAAGTTCAGAGCCCAAGTGTTTGTGGTTCGTTTGAGAGGTTACCAGTGGGAGATGAGGACCAGCAAGAGCTTTCAGGGCTGGCACCTTTAGTGTAGGAGCAATCCTGGACGTTCGCAATTTCGGTGTTGAGCTCTGGCCAGATTGAGCAGGAGAGGCTGTGTACGTTGGAAGTTTTAGTAGGCTAAACAAGTTCAGAGCCCAAGTGTTTGTGGTTCGTTTGAGAGGTTACCAGTGGGAGATGAGGACCAGCAAGAGCTTTCAGGGCTGGCACCTTTAGTGTAGGAGCAATCGCTGGACGTTCGCAATTTCGGTGTTGAGCTCTGGCCAGATTGAGCAGGAGAGGCTGTGTACGTTGGAAGTTTTAGTAGGCTAAACAAGTTCAGAGCCCAAGTGTTTGTGGTTCGTTTGAGAGGTTACCAGTGGGAGATGAGGACCAGCAAGAGCTTTCAGGGCTGGCACCTTTAGTGTAGGAGCGAACGCTGGACGTTCGCAATTTCGTTGGTGAATTTTGGCAGATTGAGCAGGAGAGGCTGTGTACGTTGGAAGTTTTAGTAGGCTAAACAAGTTCAGAGCCCAAGTGTTTGTGGTTCGTTTGAGAGGTTACCAGTGGGAGATGAGGACCAGCAAGAGCTTTCAGGGCTGGCACCTTTAGTGTAGGAGCAATCGCTGGACGTTCGCAATTTCGGTGTTGAGCTCTGGCCAGATTGAGCAGGAGAGGCTGTGTACGTTGGAAGTTTTAGTAGGCTAAACAAGTTCAGAGCCCAAGTGTTTGTGGTTCGTTTGAGAGGTTACCAGTGGGAGATGAGGACCAGCAAGAGCTTTCAGGGCTGGCACCTTTAGTGTAGGAGCAATCGCTGGACGTTCGCAATTTCGGTGTTGAGCTCTGGCCAGATTGAGCAGGAGAGGCTGTGTACGTTGGAAGTTTTAGTAGGCTAAACAAGTTCAGAGCCCAAGTGTTTGTGGTTCGTTTGAGAGGTTACCAGTGGGAGATGAGGAGCAGCAAGAGCTTTCAGGGCTGGCACCTTTAGTGTAGGAGCAATCGCTGGACGTTCGCAATTTCGGTGTTGAGCTCTGGCCAGATTGAGCAGGAGAGGCTGTGTACGTTGGAAGTTTTAGTAGGCTAAACAAGTTCAGAGCCCAAGTGTTTGTGGTTCGTTTGAGAGGTTACCAGTGGGAGATGAGGACCAGCAAGAGCTTTCAGGGCTGGCACCTTTAGTGTAGGAGCAATCCTGGACGTTCGCAATTTCGGAGTTGAGCTCTGGCCAGATTGAGCAGGAGAGGCTGTGTACGTTGGAAGTTTTAGTAGGCTAAACAAGTTCAGAGCCCAAGTGTTTGTGGTTCGTTTGAGAGGTTACCAGTGGGAGATGAGGACCAGCAAGAGCTTTCAGGGCTGGCACCTTTAGTGTAGGAGCAATCGCTGGACGTTCACAATGTCGGTGTTGAGCTCTGGCCAGATTGAGCAGGAGAGGCTGTGTACGTTGGAAGTTTTAGTAGGCTAAACAAGTTCAGAGCCCAAGTGTTTGTGGTTCGTTTGAGAGGTTACCAGTGGGAGATGAGGACCAGCAAGAGCTTTCAGGGCTGGCACCTTTAGTGTAGGAGCAATCCCTGGACGTTCGCAATGTCGGTGTTGAGCTCTGGCCAGATTGAGCAGGAGAGGCTGTGTACGTTGGAAGTTTTAGTAGGCTAAACAAGTTCAGAGCCCAAGTGTTTGTGGTTCGTTTGAGAGGTTACCAGTGGGAGATGAGGACCAGCAAGAGCTTTCAGGGCTGGCACCTTTAGTGTAGGAGCAATCCCTGGACGTTCGCAATTTCGGAGTTGAGCTCTGGCCAGATTGAGCAGGAGAGGCTGTGTACGTTGGAAGTTTTAGTAGGCTAAACAAGTTCAGAGCCCAAGTGTTTGTGGTTCGTTTGAGAGGTTACCAGTGGGAGATGAGGACCAGCAAGAGCTTTCAGGGCTGGCACCTTTAGTGTAGGAGA
>NW_026777048.1:0-46567 GCF_030936135.1 Gavia stellata
TTGCTGGTCCTCATCTCCCACTGGTAACCTCTCAAACGAACCACAAACACTTGGGCTCTGAACTTGTTTAGGCTACTAAAACTTCCAACGTACACAGCCTCTCCTGCTCAATCTGGCCAGAGCCCTACACCGAAATTGCGAACGTCCAGCGATTGCTCCTACACTAAAGGTGCCAGCCCTCGAAAGCTCTTGCTGGTCCTCATCTCCCACTGGTAACCTCTCAAACGAACCACAAACACTTGGGCTCTGAACTTGTTTAGGCTACTAAAACTTCCAACGTACACAGCCTCTCCTGCTCAATCTGGCCAGAGCCCTACACCGAAATTGCGAACGTCCAGCGATTGCTCCTACACTAAAGGTGCCAGCCCTGAAAGCTCTTGCTGGTCCTCATCTCCCACTGGTAACCTCTCAAACGAACCACAAACACTTGGGCTCTGAACTTGTTTAGGCTACTAAAACTTCCAACGTACACAGCCTCTCCTGCTCAATCTGGCCAGAGCCCTACACCGAAATTGCGAACGTCCAGCGATTGCTCCTACACTAAAGGTGCCAGCCCTGAAAGCTCTTGCTGGTCCTCATCTCCCACTGGTAACCTCTCAAACGAACCACAAACACTTGGGCTCTGAACTTGTTTAGGCTACTAAAACTTCCAACGTACACAGCCTCTCCTGCTCAATCTGGCCAGAGCCCTACACCGAAATTGCGAACGTCCAGCGATTGCTCCTACACTAAAGGTGCCAGCCCTGAAAGCTCTTGCTGGTCCTCATCTCCCACTGGTAACCTCTCAAACGAACCACAAACACTTGGGCTCTGAACTTGTTTAGGCTACTAAAACTTCCAACGTACACAGCCTCTCCTGCTCAATCTGGCCAGAGCCCTACACCGAAATTGCGAACGTCCAGCGATTGCTCCTACACTAAAGGTGCCAGCCCTGAAAGCTCTTGCTGGTCCTCATCTCCCACTGGTAACCTCTCAAACGAACCACAAACACTTGGGCTCTGAACTTGTTTAGGCTACTAAAACTTCCAACGTACACAGCCTCTCCTGCTCAATCTGGCCAGAGCCCTACACCGAAATTGCGAACGTCCAGCGATTGCTCCTACACTAAAGGTGCCAGCCCTGAAAGCTCTTGCTGGTCCTCATCTCCCACTGGTAACCTCTCAAACGAACCACAAACACTTGGGCTCTGAACTTGTTTAGGCTACTAAAACTTCCAACGTACACAGCCTCTCCTGCTCAATCTGGCCAGAGCCCTACACCGAAATTGCGAACGTCCAGCGATTGCTCCTACACTAAAGGTGCCAGCCCTGAAAGCTCTTGCTGGTCCTCATCTCCCACTGGTAACCTCTCAAACGAACCACAAACACTTGGGCTCTGAACTTGTTTAGGCTACTAAAACTTCCAACGTACACAGCCTCTCCTGCTCAATCTGGCCAGAGCCCTACACCGAAATTGCGAACGTCCAGCGATTGCTCCTACACTAAAGGTGCCAGCCCTGAAAGCTCTTGCTGGTCCTCATCTCCCACTGGTAACCTCTCAAACGAACCACAAACACTTGGGCTCTGAACTTGTTTAGGCTACTAAAACTTCCAACGTACACAGCCTCTCCTGCTCAATCTGGCCAGAGCCCTACACCGAAATTGCGAACGTCCAGCGATTGCTCCTACACTAAAGGTGCCAGCCCTGAAAGCTCTTGCTGGTCCTCATCTCCCACTGGTAACCTCTCAAACGAACCACAAACACTTGGGCTCTGAACTTGTTTAGGCTACTAAAACTTCCAACGTACACAGCCTCTCCTGCTCAATCTGGCCAGAGCCCTACACCGAAATTGCGAACGTCCAGCGATTGCTCCTACACTAAAGGTGCCAGCCCTGAAAGCTCTTGCTGGTCCTCATCTCCCACTGGTAACCTCTCAAACGAACCACAAACACTTGGGCTCTGAACTTGTTTAGGCTACTAAAACTTCCAACGTACACAGCCTCTCCTGCTCAATCTGGCCAGAGCCCTACACCGAAATTGCGAACGTCCAGCGATTGCTCCTACACTAAAGGTGCCAGCCCTGAAAGCTCTTGCTGGTCCTCATCTCCCACTGGTAACCTCTCAAACGAACCACAAACTCTTGGGCTCTGAACTTGTTTAGGCTACTAAAACTTCCAACGTACACAGCCTCTCCTGCTCAATCTGGCCAGAGCCCTACACCGAAATTGCGAACGTCCAGCGATTGCTCCTACACTAAAGGTGCCAGCCCTGAAAGCTCTTGCTGGTCCTCATCTCCCACTGGTAACCTCTCAAACGAACCACAAACACTTGGGCTCTGAACTTGTTTAGGCTACTAAAACTTCCAACGTACACAGCCTCTCCTGCTCAATCTGGCCAGAGCCCTACACCGAAATTGCGAACGTCCAGCGATTGCTCCTACACTAAAGGTGCCAGCCCTGAAAGCTCTTGCTGGTCCTCATCTCCCACTGGTAACCTCTCAAACGAACCACAAACTCTTGGGCTCTGAACTTGTTTAGGCTACTAAAACTTCCAACGTACACAGCCTCTCCTGCTCAATCTGGCCAGAGCCCTACACCGAAATTGCGAACGTCCAGCGATTGCTCCTACACTAAAGGTGCCAGCCCTGAAAGCTCTTGCTGGTCCTCATCTCCCACTGGTAACCTCTCAAACGAACCACAAACACTTGGGCTCTGAACTTGTTTAGGCTACTAAAACTTCCAACGTACACAGCCTCTCCTGCTCAATCTGGCCAGAGCCCTACACCGAAATTGCGAACGTCCAGCGATTGCTCCTACACTAAAGGTGCCAGCCCTGAAAGCTCTTGCTGGTCCTCATCTCCCACTGGTAACCTCTCAAACGAACCACAAACACTTGGGCTCTGAACTTGTTTAGGCTACTAAAACTTCCAACGTACACAGCCTCTCCTGCTCAATCTGGCCAGAGCCCTACACCGAAATTGCGAACGTCCAGCGATTGCTCCTACACTAAAGGTGCCAGCCCTGAAAGCTCTTGCTGGTCCTCATCTCCCACTGGTAACCTCTCAAACGAACCACAAACACTTGGGCTCTGAACTTGTTTAGGCTACTAAAACTTCCAACGTACACAGCCTCTCCTGCTCAATCTGGCCAGAGCCCTACACCGAAATTGCGAACGTCCAGCGATTGCTCCTACACTAAAGGTGCCAGCCCTGAAAGCTCTTGCTGGTCCTCATCTCCCACTGGTAACCTCTCAAACGAACCACAAACACTTGGGCTCTGAACTTGTTTAGGCTACTAAAACTTCCAACGTACACAGCCTCTCCTGCTCAATCTGGCCAGAGCCCTACACCGAAATTGCGAACGTCCAGCGATTGCTCCTACACTAAAGGTGCCAGCCCTGAAAGCTCTTGCTGGTCCTCATCTCCCACTGGTAACCTCTCAAACGAACCACAAACACTTGGGCTCTGAACTTGTTTAGGCTACTAAAACTTCCAACGTACACAGCCTCTCCTGCTCAATCTGGCCAGAGCCCTACACCGAAATTGCGAACGTCCAGCGATTGCTCCTACACTAAAGGTGCCAGCCCTGAAAGCTCTTGCTGGTCCTCATCTCCCACTGGTAACCTCTCAAACGAACCACAAACACTTGGGCTCTGAACTTGTTTAGGCTACTAAAACTTCCAACGTACACAGCCTCTCCTGCTCAATCTGGCCAGAGCCCTACACCGAAATTGCGAACGTCCAGCGATTGCTCCTACACTAAAGGTGCCAGCCCTGAAAGCTCTTGCTGGTCCTCATCTCCCACTGGTAACCTCTCAAACGAACCACAAACACTTGGCTCTGAACTTGTTTAGGCTACTAAAACTTCCAACGTACACAGCCTCTCCTGCTCAATCTGGCCAGAGCCCTACACCGAAATTGCGAACGTCCAGCGATTGCTCCTACACTAAAGGTGCCAGCCCTGAAAGCTCTTGCTGGTCCTCATCTCCCACTGGTAACCTCTCAAACGAACCACAAACACTTGGGCTCTGAACTTGTTTAGGCTACTAAAACTTCCAACGTACACAGCCTCTCCTGCTCAATCTGGCCAGAGCCCTACACCGAAATTGCGAACGTCCAGCGATTGCTCCTACACTAAAGGTGCCAGCCCTGAAAGCTCTTGCTGGTCCTCATCTCCCACTGGTAACCTCTCAAACGAACCACAAACACTTGGGCTCTGAACTTGTTTAGGCTACTAAAACTTCCAACGTACACAGCCTCTCCTGCTCAATCTGGCCAGAGCCCTACACCGAAATTGCGAACGTCCAGCGATTGCTCCTACACTAAAGGTGCCAGCCCTGAAAGCTCTTGCTGGTCCTCATCTCCCACTGGTAACCTCTCAAACGAACCACAAACACTTGGCCTCTGAACTTGTTTAGGCTACTAAAACTTCCAACGTACACAGCCTCTCCTGCTCAATCTGGCCAGAGCCCTACACCGAAATTGCGAACGTCCAGCGATTGCTCCTACACTAAAGGTGCCAGCCCTGAAAGCTCTTGCTGGTCCTCATCTCCCACTGGTAACCTCTCAAACGAACCACAAACACTTGGGCTCTGAACTTGTTTAGGCTACTAAAACTTCCAACGTACACAGCCTCTCCTGCTCAATCTGGCCAGAGCCCTACACCGAAATTGCGAACGTCCAGCGATTGCTCCTACACTAAAGGTGCCAGCCCTGAAAGCTCTTGCTGGTCCTCATCTCCCACTGGTAACCTCTCAAACGAACCACAAACTCTTGGGCTCTGAACTTGTTTAGGCTACTAAAACTTCCAACGTACACAGCCTCTCCTGCTCAATCTGGCCAGAGCCCTACACCGAAATTGCGAACGTCCAGCGATTGCTCCTACACTAAAGGTGCCAGCCCTGAAAGCTCTTGCTGGTCCTCATCTCCCACTGGTAACCTCTCAAACGAACCACAAACACTTGGGCTCTGAACTTGTTTAGGCTACTAAAACTTCCAACGTACACAGCCTCTCCTGCTCAATCTGGCCAGAGCCCTACACCGAAATTGCGAACGTCCAGCGATTGCTCCTACACTAAAGGTGCCAGCCCTGAAAGCTCTTGCTGGTCCTCATCTCCCACTGGTAACCTCTCAAACGAACCACAAACACTTGGGCTCTGAACTTGTTTAGGCTACTAAAACTTCCAACGTACACAGCCTCTCCTGCTCAATCTGGCCAGAGCCCTACACCGAAATTGCGAACGTCCAGCGATTGCTCCTACACTAAAGGTGCCAGCCCTGAAAGCTCTTGCTGGTCCTCATCTCCCACTGGTAACCTCTCAAACGAACCACAAACACTTGGGCTCTGAACTTGTTTAGGCTACTAAAACTTCCAACGTACACAGCCTCTCCTGCTCAATCTGGCCAGAGCCCTACACCGAAATTGCGAACGTCCAGCAATTGCTCCTACACTAAAGGTGCCAGCCCTGAAAGCTCTTGCTGGTCCTCATCTCCCACTGGTAACCTCTCAAACAAACCACAAACACTTGGGCTCTGAACTTGTTTAGGCTACTAAAACTTCCAACGTACACAGCCTCTCCTGCTCAATCTGGCCAGAGCCCTACACCGAAATTGCGAACGTCCAGCGATTGCTCCTACACTAAAGGTGCCAGCCCTGAAAGCTCTTGCTGGTCCTCATCTCCCACTGGTAACCTCTCAAACGAACCACAAACTCTTGGGCTCTGAACTTGTTTAGGCTACTAAAACTTCCAACGTACACAGCCTCTCCTGCTCAATCTGGCCAGAGCCCTACACCGAAATTGCGAACGTCCAGCGATTGCTCCTACACTAAAGGTGCCAGCCCTGAAAGCTCTTGCTGGTCCTCATCTCCCACTGGTAACCTCTCAAACGAACCACAAACACTGGGGCTCTGAACTTGTTTAGGCTACTAAAACTTCCAACGTACACAGCCTCTCCTGCTCAATCTGGCCAGAGCCCTACACCGAAATTGCGAACGTCCAGCGATTGCTCCTACACTAAAGGTGCCAGCCCTGAAAGCTCTTGCTGGTCCTCATCTCCCACTGGTAACCTCTCAAATGAACCACAAACACTTGGGCTCTGAACTTGTTTAGGCTACTAAAACTTCCAACGTACACAGCCTCTCCTGCTCAATCTGGCCAGAGCCCTACACCGAAATTGCAAACGTCCAGCGATTGCTCCTACACTAAAGGTGCCAGCCCTGAAAGCTCTTGCTGGTCCTCATCTCCCACTGGTAACCTCTCAAACGAACCACAAACTCTTGGGCTCTGAACTTGTTTAGGCTACTAAAACTTCCAACGTACACAGCCTCTCCTGCTCAATCTGGCCAGAGCCCTACACCGAAATTGCGAACGTCCAGCGATTGCTCCTACACTAAAGGTGCCAGCCCTGAAAGCTCTTGCTGGTCCTCATCTCCCACTGGTAACCTCTCAAACGAACCACAAACACTTGGGCTCTGAACTTGTTTAGGATACTAAAACTTCCAACGTACACAGCCTCTCCTGCTCAATCTGGCCAGAGCCCTACACCGAAATTGCGAACGTCCAGCGATTGCTCCTACACTAAAGGTGCCAGCCCTGAAAGCTCTTGCTGGTCCTCATCTCCCACTGGTAACCTCTCAAAAGAACCACAAACTCTTGGGCTCTGAACTTGTTTAGACACTCAAAGATGCAGACGTATCATCGCTTCCTTTTGCTAATTCATGTCAGAGCTCAACACCGAAATTGCGAACGTCCAGCGATTGCTCCTACACTAAAGGTGCCAGCCCTGAAAGCTCTTGCTGGTCCTCATCTCCCACTGGTAACCTCTCAAACGAACCACAAACACTTGGGCTCTGAACTTCTTTTGGCTACTAAAACTTCCAACGTACACAGCCTCTCCTGCTCAATCTGGCCAGAGCCCTACACCGAAATTGCGAACGTCCAGCGATTGCTCCTACACTAAAGGTGCCAGCCCTGAAAGCTCTTGCTGGTCCTCATCTCCCACTGGTAACCTCTCAAACGAAACACAAACACTTGGGCTCTGAACTTGTTTAGGCTACTAAAACTTCCAACGTACACAGCCTCTCCTGCTCAATCTGGCCAGAGCCCTACACCGAAATTGCGAACGTCCAGCGATTGCTCCTACACTAAAGGTGCCAGCCCTGAAAGCTCTTGCTGGTCCTCATCTCCCACTGGTAACCTCTCAAACGAACCACAAACTCTTGGGCTCTGAACTTGTTTAGGCTACTAAAACTTCCAACGTACACAGCCTCTCCTGCTCAATCTGGCCAGAGCCCTACACCGAAATTGCGAACGTCCAGCGATTGCTCCTACACTAAAGGTGCCAGCCCTGAAAGCTCTTGCTGGTCCTCATCTCCCACTGGTAACCTCTCAAACGAAACACAAACACTGGGGCTCTGAACTTGTTTAGGCTACTAAAACTTCCAACGTACACAGCCTCTCCTGCTCAATCTGGCCAGAGCCCTACACCGAAATTGCGAACGTCCAGCGATTGCTCCTACACTAAAGGTGCCAGCCCTGAAAGCTCTTGCTGGTCCTCATCTCCCACTGGTAACCTCTCAAACGAACCGCAAACTACTTGGGCTCTGAACTTGTTTAGGCTACTAAAACTTCCAACGTACACAGCCTCTCCTGCTCAATCTGGCCAGAGCCCTACACCGAAATTGCGAACGTCCAGCGATTGCTCCTACACTAAAGGTGCCAGCCCTGAAAGCTCTTGCTGGTCCTCATCTCCCACTGGTAACCTCTCAAACGAACCACAAACACTTGGGCTCTGAACTTGTTTAGGCTACTAAAACTTCCAACGTACACAGCCTCTCCTGCTCAATCTGGCCAGAGCCCTACACCGAAATTGCGAACGTCCAGCGATTGCTCCTACACTAAAGGTGCCAGCCCTGAAAGCTCTTGCTGGTCCTCATCTCCCACTGGTAACCTCTCAAACGAACCACAAACTCTTGGGCTCTGAACTTGTTTAGGCTACTAAAACTTCCAACGTACACAGCCTCTCCTGCTCAATCTGGCCAGAGCCCTACACCGAAATTGCGAACGTCCAGCGATTGCTCCTACACTAAAGGTGCCAGCCCTGAAAGCTCTTGCTGGTCCTCATCTCCCACTGGTAACCTCTCAAACGAACCACAAACACTTGGGCTCTGAACTTGTTTAGGCTACTAAAACTTCCAACGTACACAGCCTCTCCTGCTCAATCTGGCCAGAGCCCTACACCGAAATTGCGAACGTCCAGCGATTGCTCCTACACTAAAGGTGCCAGCCCTGAAAGCTCTTGCTGGTCCTCATCTCCCACTGGTAACCTCTCAAACGAAACACAAACACTTGGGCTCTGAACTTGTTTAGGCTACTAAAACTTCCAACGTACACAGCCTCTCCTGCTCAATCTGGCCAGAGCCCTACACCGAAATTGCGAACGTCCAGCGATTGCTCCTACACTAAAGGTGCCAGCCCTGAAAGCTCTTGCTGGTCCTCATCTCCCACTGGTAACCTCTCAAACGAACCACAAACACTTGGGCTCTGAACTTGTTTAGGCTACTAAAACTTCCAACGTACACAGCCTCTCCTGCTCAATCTGGCCAGAGCCCTACACCGAAATTGCGAACGTCCAGCAATTGCTCCTACACTAAAGGTGCCAGCCCTGAAAGCTCTTGCTGGTCCTCATCTCCCACTGGTAACCTCTCAAACAAACCACAAACACTTGGGCTCTGAACTTGTTTAGGCTACTAAAACTTCCAACGTACACAGCCTCTCCTGCTCAATCTGGCCAGAGCCCTACACCGAAATTGCGAATGTCCAGCGATTGCTCCTACACTAAAGGTGCCAGCCCTGAAAGCTCTTGCTGGTCCTCATCTCCCACTGGTAACCTCTCAAACGAACCACAAACTCTTGGGCTCTGAACTTGTTTAGGCTACTAAAACTTCCAACGTACACAGCCTCTCCTGCTCAATCTGGCCAGAGCCCTACACCGAAATTGCGAACGTCCAGCGATTGCTCCTACACTAAAGGTGCCAGCCCTGAAAGCTCTTGCTGGTCCTCATCTCCCACTGGTAACCTCTCAAACGAACCACAAACACTGGGGCTCTGAACTTGTTTAGGCTACTAAAACTTCCAACGTACACAGCCTCTCCTGCTCAATCTGGCCAGAGCCCTACACCGAAATTGCGAACGTCCAGCGATTGCTCCTACACTAAAGGTGCCAGCCCTGAAAGCTCTTGCTGGTCCTCATCTCCCACTGGTAACCTCTCAAACGAAACACAAACACTTGGGCTCTGAACTTGTTTAGGCTACTAAAACTTCCAACGTACACAGCCTCTCCTGCTCAATCTGGCCAGAGCCCTACACCGAAATTGCGAACGTCCAGCGATTGCTCCTACACTAAAGGTGCCAGCCCTGAAAGCTCTTGCTGGTCCTCATCTCCCACTGGTAACCTCTCAAACGAAACACAAACACTTGGGCTCTGAACTTGTTTAGGCTACTAAAACTTCCAACGTACACAGCCTCTCCTGCTCAATCTGGCCAGAGCCCTACACCGAAATTGCGAACGTCCAGCAATTGCTCCTACACTAAAGGTGCCAGCCCTGAAAGCTCTTGCTGGTCCTCATCTCCCACTGGTAACCTCTCAAACAAACCACAAACACTTGGGCTCTGAACTTGTTTAGGCTACTAAAACTTCCAACGTACACAGCCTCTCCTGCTCAATCTGGCCAGAGCCCTACACCGAAATTGCGAACGTCCAGCGATTGCTCCTACACTAAAGGTGCCAGCCCTGAAAGCTCTTGCTGGTCCTCATCTCCCACTGGTAACCTCTCAAACGAACCACAAACTCTTGGGCTCTGAACTTGTTTAGGCTACTAAAACTTCCAACGTACACAGCCTCTCCTGCTCAATCTGGCCAGAGCCCTACACCGAAATTGCGAACGTCCAGCGATTGCTCCTACACTAAAGGTGCCAGCCCTGAAAGCTCTTGCTGGTCCTCATCTCCCACTGGTAACCTCTCAAACGAACCACAAACACTGGGGCTCTGAACTTGTTTAGGCTACTAAAACTTCCAACGTACACAGCCTCTCCTGCTCAATCTGGCCAGAGCCCTACACCGAAATTGCGAACGTCCAGCGATTGCTCCTACACTAAAGGTGCCAGCCCTGAAAGCTCTTGCTGGTCCTCATCTCCCACTGGTAACCTCTCAAATGAACCACAAACACTTGGGCTCTGAACTTGTTTAGGCTACTAAAACTTCCAACGTACACAGCCTCTCCTGCTCAATCTGGCCAGAGCCCTACACCGAAATTGCAAACGTCCAGCGATTGCTCCTACACTAAAGGTGCCAGCCCTGAAAGCTCTTGCTGGTCCTCATCTCCCACTGGTAACCTCTCAAACGAACCACAAACTCTTGGGCTCTGAACTTGTTTAGGCTACTAAAACTTCCAACGTACACAGCCTCTCCTGCTCAATCTGGCCAGAGCCCTACACCGAAATTGCGAACGTCCAGCGATTGCTCCTACACTAAAGGTGCCAGCCCTGAAAGCTCTTGCTGGTCCTCATCTCCCACTGGTAACCTCTCAAACGAACCACAAACACTTGGGCTCTGAACTTGTTTAGGATACTAAAACTTCCAACGTACACAGCCTCTCCTGCTCAATCTGGCCAGAGCCCTACACCGAAATTGCGAACGTCCAGCGATTGCTCCTACACTAAAGGTGCCAGCCCTGAAAGCTCTTGCTGGTCCTCATCTCCCACTGGTAACCTCTCAAAAGAACCACAAACTCTTGGGCTCTGAACTTGTTTAGACACTCAAAGATGCAGACGTATCATCGCTTCCTTTGCTAATTCATGTCAGAGCTCAACACCGAAATTGCGAACGTCCAGCGATTGCTCCTACACTAAAGGTGCCAGCCCTGAAAGCTCTTGCTGGTCCTCATCTCCCACTGGTAACCTCTCAAACGAACCACAAACACTTGGGCTCTGAAATTCTTTTGGCTACTAAAACTTCCAACGTACACAGCCTCTCCTGCTCAATCTGGCCAGAGCCCTACACCGAAATTGCGAACGTCCAGCGATTGCTCCTACACTAAAGGTGCCAGCCCTGAAAGCTCTTGCTGGTCCTCATCTCCCACTGGTAACCTCTCAAACGAAACACAAACACTTGGGCTCTGAACTTGTTTAGGCTACTAAAACTTCCAACGTACACAGCCTCTCCTGCTCAATCTGGCCAGAGCCCTACACCGAAATTGCGAACGTCCAGCGATTGCTCCTACACTAAAGGTGCCAGCCCTGAAAGCTCTTGCTGGTCCTCATCTCCCACTGGTAACCTCTCAAACGAACCACAAACTCTTGGGCTCTGAACTTGTTTAGGCTACTGAAACTTCCAACGTACACAGCCTCTCCTGCTCAAGCTGGCCAGAGCCCTACACCGAAATTGCGAACGTCCAGCGATTGCTCCTACACTAAAGGTGCCAGCCCTGAAAGCTCTTGCTGGTCCTCATCTCCCACTGGTAACCTCTCAAACGAAACACAAACACTGGGGCTCTGAACTTGTTTAGGCTACTAAAACTTCCAACGTACACAGCCTCTCCTGCTCAATCTGGCCAGAGCCCTACACCGAAATTGCGAACGTCCAGCGATTGCTCCTACACTAAAGGTGCCAGCCCTGAAAGCTCTTGCTGGTCCTCATCTCCCACTGGTAACCTCTCAAACGAACCACAAACACTGGGGCTCTGAACTTGTTTAGGCTACTAAAACTTCCAACGTACACAGCCTCTCCTGCTCAATCTGGCCAGAGCCCTACACCGAAATTGCGAACGTCCAGCGATTGCTCCTACACTAAAGGTGCCAGCCCTGAAAGCTCTTGCTGGTCCTCATCTCCCACTGGTAACCTCTCAAACGAACCGCAAATACTTGGGCTCTGAACTTGTTTAGGCTACTAAAACTTCCAACGTACACAGCCTCTCCTGCTCAATCTGGCCAGAGCCCTACACCGAAATTGCGAACGTCCAGCGATTGCTCCTACACTAAAGGTGCCAGCCCTGAAAGCTCTTGCTGGTCCTCATCTCCCACTGGTAACCTCTCAAACGAACCACAAACACTTGGGCTCTGAACTTGTTTAGGCTACTAAAACTTCCAACGTACACAGCCTCTCCTGCTCAATCTGGCCAGAGCCCTACACCGAAATTGCGAACGTCCAGCGATTGCTCCTACACTAAAGGTGCCAGCCCTGAAAGCTCTTGCTGGTCCTCATCTCCCACTGGTAACCTCTCAAACGAACCACAAACTCTTGGGCTCTGAACTTGTTTAGGCTACTAAAACTTCCAACGTACACAGCCTCTCCTGCTCAATCTGGCCAGAGCCCTACACCGAAATTGCGAACGTCCAGCGATTGCTCCTACACTAAAGGTGCCAGCCCTGAAAGCTCTTGCTGGTCCTCATCTCCCACTGGTAACCTCTCAAACGAACCACAAACACTTGGGCTCTGAACTTGTTTAGGCTACTAAAACTTCCAACGTACACAGCCTCTCCTGCTCAATCTGGCCAGAGCCCTACACCGAAATTGCGAACGTCCAGCGATTGCTCCTACACTAAAGGTGCCAGCCCTGAAAGCTCTTGCTGGTCCTCATCTCCCACTGGTAACCTCTCAAACGAAACACAAACACTTGGGCTCTGAACTTGTTTAGGCTACTAAAACTTCCAACGTACACAGCCTCTCCTGCTCAATCTGGCCAGAGCCCTACACCGAAATTGCGAACGTCCAGCGATTGCTCCTACACTAAAGGTGCCAGCCCTGAAAGCTCTTGCTGGTCCTCATCTCCCACTGGTAACCTCTCAAACGAACCACAAACACTTGGGCTCTGAACTTGTTTAGGCTACTAAAACTTCCAACGTACACAGCCTCTCCTGCTCAATCTGGCCAGAGCCCTACACCGAAATTGCGAACGTCCAGCAATTGCTCCTACACTAAAGGTGCCAGCCCTGAAAGCTCTTGCTGGTCCTCATCTCCCACTGGTAACCTCTCAAACGAACCACAAACACTGGGGCTCTGAACTTGTTTAGGCTACTAAAACTTCCAACGTACACAGCCTCTCCTGCTCAATCTGGCCAGAGCCCTACACCGAAATTGCGAACGTCCAGCGATTGCTCCTACACTAAAGGTGCCAGCCCTGAAAGCTCTTGCTGGTCCTCATCTCCCACTGGTAACCTCTCAAACGAACCACAAACTCTTGGGCTCTGAACTTGTTTAGGCTACTAAAACTTCCAACGTACACAGCCTCTCCTGCTCAATCTGGCCAGAGCCCTACACCGAAATTGCGAACGTCCAGCGATTGCTCCTACACTAAAGGTGCCAGCCCTGAAAGCTCTTGCTGGTCCTCATCTCCCACTGGTAACCTCTCAAACGAACCACAAACACTGGGGCTCTGAACTTGTTTAGGCTACTAAAACTTCCAACGTACACAGCCTCTCCTGCTCAATCTGGCCAGAGCCCTACACCGAAATTGCGAACGTCCAGCGATTGCTCCTACACTAAAGGTGCCAGCCCTGAAAGCTCTTGCTGGTCCTCATCTCCCACTGGTAACCTCTCAAATGAACCACAAACACTTGGGCTCTGAACTTGTTTAGGCTACTAAAACTTCCAACGTACACAGCCTCTCCTGCTCAATCTGGCCAGAGCCCTACACCGAAATTGCAAACGTCCAGCGATTGCTCCTACACTAAAGGTGCCAGCCCTGAAAGCTCTTGCTGGTCCTCATCTCCCACTGGTAACCTCTCAAACGAACCACAAACTCTTGGGCTCTGAACTTGTTTAGGCTACTAAAACTTCCAACGTACACAGCCTCTCCTGCTCAATCTGGCCAGAGCCCTACACCGAAATTGCGAACGTCCAGCGATTGCTCCTACACTAAAGGTGCCAGCCCTGAAAGCTCTTGCTGGTCCTCATCTCCCACTGGTAACCTCTCAAACGAACCACAAACACTTGGGCTCTGAACTTGTTTAGGATACTAAAACTTCCAACGTACACAGCCTCTCCTGCTCAATCTGGCCAGAGCCCTACACCGAAATTGCGAACGTCCAGCGATTGCTCCTACACTAAAGGTGCCAGCCCTGAAAGCTCTTGCTGGTCCTCATCTCCCACTGGTAACCTCTCAAACGAACCACAAACTCTTGGGCTCTGAACTTGTTTAGACACTCAAAGATGCAGACGTATCATCGCTTCCTTTTGCTAATTCATGTCAGAGCTCAACACCGAAATTGCGAACGTCCAGCGATTGCTCCTACACAAAAGGTGCCAGCCTGAAAGCTCTTGCTGGTCCTCATCTCCCACTGGGAACCTCTCAAACGAACCACAAACTCTTGGGCTCTGAACTTGTTTAGGCTACTAAAACTTCCAACGTACACAGCCTCTCCTGCTCAATCTGGCCAGAGCCCTACACCGAAATTGCGAACGTCCAGCGATTGCTCCTACACTAAAGGTGCCAGCCCTGAAAGCTCTTGCTGGTCCTCATCTCCCACTGGTAACCTCTCAAACGAAACACAAACACTGGGGCTCTGAACTTGTTTAGGCTACTAAAACTTCCAACGTACACAGCCTCTCCTGCTCAATCTGGCCAGAGCCCTACACCGAAATTGCGAACGTCCAGCGATTGCTCCTACACTAAAGGTGCCAGCCCTGAAAGCTCTTGCTGGTCCTCATCTCCCACTGGTAACCTCTCAAACGAACCACAAACACTGGGGCTCTGAACTTGTTTAGGCTACTAAAACTTCCAACGTACACAGCCTCTCCTGCTCAATCTGGCCAGAGCCCTACACCGAAATTGCGAACGTCCAGCGATTGCTCCTACACTAAAGGTGCCAGCCCTGAAAGCTCTTGCTGGTCCTCATCTCCCACTGGTAACCTCTCAAACGAACCGCAAATACTTGGGCTCTGAACTTGTTTAGGCTACTAAAACTTCCAACGTACACAGCCTCTCCTGCTCAATCTGGCCAGAGCCCTACACCGAAATTGCGAACGTCCAGCGATTGCTCCTACACTAAAGGTGCCAGCCCTGAAAGCTCTTGCTGGTCCTCATCTCCCACTGGTAACCTCTCAAACGAACCACAAACACTTGGGCTCTGAACTTGTTTAGGCTACTAAAACTTCCAACGTACACAGCCTCTCCTGCTCAATCTGGCCAGAGCCCTACACCGAAATTGCGAACGTCCAGCGATTGCTCCTACACTAAAGGTGCCAGCCCTGAAAGCTCTTGCTGGTCCTCATCTCCCACTGGTAACCTCTCAAACGAACCACAAACTCTTGGGCTCTGAAATTCTTTTGGCTACTAAAACTCCCGACGTACAAAGCCTCTCCTCCTCAATCTGGCCAGATCTCAACACCGAAATGTGAACGTCCAGCGATTGCTCCTACACTAAAGGTGCCAGCCCTGAAAGCTCTTGCTGGTCCTCATCTCCCACTGGTAACCTCTCAAACGAAACACAAACACTTGGGCTCTGAACTTGTTTAGGCTACTAAAACTTCCAACGTACACAGCCTCTCCTGCTCAATCTGGCCAGAGCCCTACACCGAAATTGCGAACGTCCAGCGATTGCTCCTACACTAAAGGTGCCAGCCCTGAAAGCTCTTGCTGGTCCTCATCTCCCACTGGTAACCTCTCAAACGAACCACAAACACTTGGGCGCTGAACTTGTTTAGGCTACTAAAACTTCCAACGTACACAGCCTCTCCTGCTCAATCTGGCCAGAGCCCTACACCGAAATTGCGAACGTCCAGCGATTGCTCCTACACTAAAGGTGCCAGCACTGAAAGCTCTTGCTGGTCCTCATCTCCACTGGTAGCCTCTCAAACGAACCACAAACACTTGGGCTCTGAACTTGTTTAGGCTACTAAAACTTCCAACGTACACAGCCTCTCCTGCTCAATCTGGCCAGAGCCCTACACCGAAATTGCGAACGTCCAGCGATTGCTCCTACACTAAAGGTGCCAGCCCTGAAAGCTCTTGCTGGTCCTCATCTCCCACTGGTAACCTCTCAAACGAAACACAAACACTTGGGCTCTGAACTTGTTTAGGCTACTAAAACTTCCAACGTACACAGCCTCTCCTGCTCAATCTGGCCAGAGCCCTACACCGAAATTGCGAACGTCCAGCGATTGCTCCTACACTAAAGGTGCCAGCCCTGAAAGCTCTTGCTGGTCCTCATCTCCACTGGTAACCTCTCAAACGAACCACAAACTCTTGGGCTCTGAACTTGTTTAGGCTACTAAAACTTCCAAAAACGTACACAGCCTCTCCTGCTCAATCTGGCTAGAGCTTAACACCGAAATTACGAACGTCCAGCGATTGCTCCTACACTAAAGGTGCCAGCCCTGAAAGCTCTTGCTGGTCCTCATCTCCCACTGGTAACCTCTCAAACGAACCACAAACACTGGGGCTCTGAACTTGTTTAGGCTACTAAACCTTCCAACGTACACAGCCTCTCCTGCTCAATCTGGCCAGAGCCCTACACCGAAATTGCGAACGTCCAGCGATTGCTCCTACACTAAAGGTGCCAGCCCTGAAAGCTCTTGCTGGTCCTCATCTCCCACTGGTAACCTCTCAAACGAACCACAAACACTGGGGCTCTGAACTTGTTTAGGCTACTAAACCTTCCAACGTACACAGCCTCTCCTGCTCAATCTGGCCAGAGCCCTACACCGAAATTGCGAACGTCCAGCGATTGCTCCTACACTAAAGGTGCCAGCCCTGAAAGCTCTTGCTGGTCCTCATCTCCCACTGGTAACCTCTCAAACAAACCACAAACACTTGGGCTCTGAACTTGTTTAGGCTACTAAAACTTCCAACGTACACAGCCTCTCCTGCTCAATCTGGCCAGAGCCCTACACCGAAATTGCGAACGTCCAGCGATTGCTCCTACACTAAAGGTGCCAGCCCTGAAAGCTCTTGCTGGTCCTCATCTCCCACTGGTAACCTCTCAAACGAACCACAAACTCTTGGGCTCTGAACTTGTTTAGGCTACTAAAACTTCCAACGTACACAGCCTCTCCTGCTCAATCTGGCTAGAGCTTAACACCGAAATTACGAACGTCCAGCGATTGCTCCTACACTAAAGGTGCCAGCCCCTGAAAGCTCTTGCTGGTCCTCATCTCCCACTGGTAACCTCTCAAACGAACCACAAACACTGGGGCTCTGAACTTGTTTAGGCTACTAAACCTTCCAACGTACACAGCCTCTCCTGCTCAATCTGGCCAGAGCCCTACACCGAAATTGCGAACGTCCAGCGATTGCTCCTACACTAAAGGTGCCAGCCCTGAAAGCTCTTGCTGGTCCTCATCTCCCACTGGTAACCTCTCAAACGAACCACAAACACTTGGGCTCTGAACTTGTTTAGGCTACTAAACCTTCCAACGTACACAGCCTCTCCTGCTCAATCTGGCCAGAGCCCTACACCGAAATTGCGAACGTCCAGCGATTGCTCCTACACTAAAGGTGCCAGCCCTGAAAGCTCTTGCTGGTCCTCATCTCCCACTGGTAACCTCTCAAACAAACCACAAACTCTTGTGCTCTGAACTTGTTTAGGCTACTAAAACTTCCAACGTACACAGCCTCTCCTGCTCAATCTGGCCAGAGCCCTACACCGAAATTGCGAACGTCCAGCGATTGCTCCTACACTAAAGGTGCCAGCCCTGAAAGCTCTTGCTGGTCCTCATCTCCCACTGGTAACCTCTCAAACGAACCACAAACACTTGGGCGCTGAACTTGTTTAGGCTACTAAACCTTCCAACGTACACAGCCTCTCCTGCTCAATCTGGCCAGAGCCCTACACCGAAATTGCGAACGTCCAGCGATTGCTCCTACACTAAAGGTGCCAGCCCTGAAAGCTCTTGCTGGTCCTCATCTCCCACTGGTAACCTCTCAAACGAACCACAAACTCTTGGGCTCTGAACTTGTTTAGGCTACTAAACCTTCCAACGTACACAGCCTCTCCTGCTCAATCTGGCCAGAGCCCTACACCGAAATTGCGAACGTCCAGTGATTGCTCCTACACTAAAGGTGCCAGCCCTGAAAGCTCTTGCTGGTCCTCATCTCCCACTGGTAACCTCTCAAACGAACCACAAACTCTTGGGCTCTGAACTTGTTTAGGCTACTAAACCTTCCAACGTACACAGCCTCTCCTGCTCAATCTGGCCAGAGCCCTACACCGAAATTGCGAACGTCCAGCGATTGCTCCTACACTAAAGGTGCCAGCCCTGAAAGCTCTTGCTGGTCCTCATCTCCCACTGGTAACCTCTCAAACGAACCACAAACACTTGGGCTCTGAACTTGTTTAGGCTACTAAAACTTCCAACGTACACAGCCTCTCCTGCTCAATCTGGCCAGAGCCCTACACCGAAATTGGGAACGTCCAGCGATTGCTCCTACACTAAAGGTGCCAGCCCTGAAAGCTCTTGCTGGTCCTCATCTCCCACTGGTAACCTCTCAAACAAACCACAAACTCTTGGGCTCTGAACTTGTTTAGGCTACTAAAACTTCCAACGTACACAGCCTCTCCTGCTCAATCTGGCCAGAGCCCTACACCGAAATTGCGAACGTCCAGCGATTGCTCCTACACTAAAGGTGCCAGCCCTGAAAGCTCTTGCTGGTCCTCATCTCCCACTGGTAACCTCTCAAACGAACCACAAACTCTTGGGCTCTGAACTTGTTTAGGCTACTAAAACTTCCAACGTACACAGCCTCTCCTGCTCAATCTGGCCAGAGCCCTACACCGAAATTGCGAACGTCCAGCGATTGCTCCTACACTAAAGGTGCCAGCCCTGAAAGCTCTTGCTGGTCCTCATCTCCCACTGGTAACCTCTCAAACGAACCACAAACACTTGGGCGCTGAACTTGTTTAGGCTACTAAAACTTCCAACGTACACAGCCTCTCCTGCTCAATCTGGCCAGAGCCCTACACCGAAATTGCGAACGTCCAGCGATTGCTCCTACACTAAAGGTGCCAGCCCTGAAAGCTCTTGCTGGTCCTCATCTCCCACTGGTAACCTCTCAAACGAACCACAAACACTGGGGCTCTGAAATTCTTTTGGCTACTAAAACTCCCGACGTACAAAGCCTCTCCTCCTCAATCTGGCCAGAGCTCAACACCGAAATTGTGAACGTCCAGCGATAGCTCCTACACTAAAGGTGCCAGCCCCGAATGCTGTTGCTGGTCCTCATCTCCCACTGGTAACCTCTAAAACGAACCACAAACACTGGGGCTCTGAACTTGTTTAGGCTACTAAAACTTCCAACGTACACAGCCTCTCCTGCTCAATCTGGCCAGAGCCCTACACCGAAATTGGGAACGTCCAGCGATTGCTCCTACACTAAAGGTGCCAGCCCTGAAAGCTCTTGCTGGTCCTCATCTCCCACTGGTAACCTCTCAAACAAACCACAAACACTTGGGCTCTGAACTTGTTTAGGCTACTAAAACTTCCAACGTACACAGCCTCTCCTGCTCAATCTGGCCAGAGCCCTACACCGAAATTGCGAACGTCCAGCGATTGCTCCTACACTAAAGGTGCCAGCCCTGAAAGCTCTTGCTGGTCCTCATCTCCCACTGGTAACCTCTCAAACGAACCACAAACTCTTGGGCTCTGAACTTGTTTAGGCTACTAAAACTTCCAACGTACACAGCCTCTCCTGCTCAATCTGGCTAGAGCTTAACACCGAAATTACGAACGTCCAGCGATTGCTCCTACACTAAAGGTGCCAGCCCTGAAAGCTCTTGCTGGTCCTCATCTCCCACTGGTAACCTCTCAAACGAACCACAAACACTGGGGCTCTGAACTTGTTTAGGCTACTAAACCTTCCAACGTACACAGCCTCTCCTGCTCAATCTGGCCAGAGCCCTACACCGAAATTGCGAACGTCCAGCGATTGCTCCTACACTAAAGGTGCCAGCCCTGAAAGCTCTTGCTGGTCCTCATCTCCCACTGGTAACCTCTCAAACGAACCACAAACACTGGGGCTCTGAACTTGTTTAGGCTACTAAACCTTCCAACGTACACAGCCTCTCCTGCTCAATCTGGCCAGAGCCCTACACCGAAATTGCGAACGTCCAGCGATTGCTCCTACACTAAAGGTGCCAGCCCTGAAAGCTCTTGCTGGTCCTCATCTCCCACTGGTAACCTCTCAAACAAACCACAAACACTTGGGCGCTGAACTTGTTTAGGCTACTAAAACTTCCAACGTACACAGCCTCTCCTGCTCAATCTGGCCAGAGCCCTACACCGAAATTGCGAACGTCCAGCGATTGCTCCTACACTAAAGGTGCCAGCCCTGAAAGCTCTTGCTGGTCCTCATCTCCCACTGGTAACCTCTCAAACGAACCACAAACACTGGGGCTCTGAAATTCTTTTGGCTACTAAAACTCCCGACGTACAAAGCCTCTCCTCCTCAATCTGGCCAGAGCTCAACACCGAAATTGTGAACGTCCAGCGATAGCTCCTACACTAAAGGTGCCAGCCCCGAATGCTGTTGCTGGTCCTCATCTCCCACTGGTAACCTCTCAAACGAACCACAAACACTGGGGCTCTGAACTTGTTTAGGCTACTAAAACTTCCAACGTACACAGCCTCTCCTGCTCAATCTGGCCAGAGCCCTACACCGAAATTGCGAACGTCCAGCGATTGCTCCTACACTAAAGGTGCCAGCCCTGAAAGCTCTTGCTGGTCCTCATCTCCCACTGGTAACCTCTCAAACAAACCACAAACACTTGGGCTCTGAACTTGTTTAGGCTACTAAAACTTCCAACGTACACAGCCTCTCCTGCTCAATCTGGCCAGAGCCCTACACCGAAATTGCGAACGTCCAGCGATTGCTCCTACACTAAAGGTGCCAGCCCTGAAAGCTCTTGCTGGTCCTCATCTCCCACTGGTAACCTCTCAAACGAACCACAAACTCTTGGGCTCTGAACTTGTTTAGGCTACTAAAACTTCCAACGTACACAGCCTCTCCTGCTCAATCTGGCTAGAGCTTAACACCGAAATTACGAACGTCCAGCGATTGCTCCTACACTAAAGGTGCCAGCCCTGAAAGCTCTTGCTGGTCCTCATCTCCCACTGGTAACCTCTCAAACGAACCACAAACACTGGGGCTCTGAACTTGTTTAGGCTACTAAACCTTCCAACGTACACAGCCTCTCCTGCTCAATCTGGCCAGAGCCCTACACCGAAATTGCGAACGTCCAGCGATTGCTCCTACACTAAAGGTGCCAGCCCTGAAAGCTCTTGCTGGTCCTCATCTCCCACTGGTAACCTCTCAAACGAACCACAAACACTTGGGCTCTGAACTTGTTTAGGCTACTAAAACTTCCAACGTACACAGCCTCTCCTGCTCAATCTGGCCAGAGCCCTACACCGAAATTGCGAACGTCCAGCGATTGCTCCTACACTAAAGGTGCCAGCCCTGAAAGCTCTTGCTGGTCCTCATCTCCCACTGGTAACCTCTCAAACGAACCACAAACACTGGGGCTCTGAAATTCTTTTGGCTACTAAAACTCCCGACGTACAAAGCCTCTCCTCCTCAATCTGGCCAGAGCTCAACACCGAAATTGTGAACGTCCAGCGATAGCTCCTACACTAAAGGTGCCAGCCCTGAAAGCTCTTGCTGGTCCTCATCTCCCACTGGTAACCTCTCAAACAAACCACAAACACTTGGGCTCTGAACTTGTTTAGGCTACTAAAACTTCCAACGTACACAGCCTCTCCTGCTCAATCTGGCCAGAGCCCTACACCGAAATTGCGAACGTCCAGCGATTGCTCCTACACTAAAGGTGCCAGCCCTGAAAGCTCTTGCTGGTCCTCATCTCCCACTGGTAACCTCTCAAACGAACCACAAACTCTTGGGCTCTGAACTTGTTTAGGCTACTAAAACTTCCAACGTACACAGCCTCTCCTGCTCAATCTGGCTAGAGCTTAACACCGAAATTACGAACGTCCAGCGATTGCTCCTACACTAAAGGTGCCAGCCCTGAAAGCTCTTGCTGGTCCTCATCTCCCACTGGTAACCTCTCAAACGAACCACAAACACTGGGGCTCTGAACTTGTTTAGGCTACTAAACCTTCCAACGTACACAGCCTCTCCTGCTCAATCTGGCCAGAGCCCTACACCGAAATTGCGAACGTCCAGCGATTGCTCCTACACTAAAGGTGCCAGCCCTGAAAGCTCTTGCTGGTCCTCATCTCCCACTGGATAACCTCTCAAACGAACCACAAACACTGGGGCTCTGAACTTGTTTAGGCTACTAAACCTTCCAACGTACACAGCCTCTCCTGCTCAATCTGGCCAGAGCCCTACACCGAAATTGCGAACGTCCAGCGATTGCTCCTACACTAAAGGTGCCAGCCCTGAAAGCTCTTGCTGGTCCTCATCTCCCACTGGTAACCTCTCAAACGAACCACAAACACTGGGGCTCTGAAGTTGTTTATGCTCCTAAAACTTCCAGCGTACACAGCCTCTCCTGCTCAATCTGGCCAGAGCTTAACACCGAAATTGCGAACGTCCAGCGATTGCTCCTACACTAAAGGTGCCAGCCCTGAAAGCTCTTGCTGGTCCTCATCTCCCACTGGTAACCTCTCAAACGAACCACAAACACTTGGGCTCTGAACTTGTTTAGGCTACTAAAACTTCCAATGTACACAGCCTCTCCTGCTCAATCTGGCCAGAGCCCTACACCGAAATTGCGAACGTCCAGTGATTGCTCCTACACTAAAGGTGCCAGCCCTGAAAGCTCTTGCTGGTCCTCATCTCCCACTGGTAACCTCTCAAACGAACCACAAACACTTGGGCTCTGAACTTGTTTAGGCTACTAAACCTTCCAACGTACACAGCCTCTCCTGCTCAATCTGGCCAGAGCCCTACACCGAAATTGCGAACGTCCAGCGATTGCTCCTACACTAAAGGTGCCAGCCCTGAAACCTCTTGCTGGTCCTCATCTCCCACTGGTAACCTCTCAAACGAACCACAAACACTTGGGCTCTGAACTTGTTTAGGCTACTAAAACTACCAACGTACACAGCCTCTCCTGCTCAATCTGGCCAGAGCCCTACACCGAAATTGCGAACGTCCAGCGATTGCTCCTACACTAAAGGTGCCAGCCCTGAAAGCTCTTGCTGGTCCTCATCTCCCACTGGTAACCTCTCAAACGAACCACAAACACTTGGGCTCTGAACTTGTTTAGGCTACTAAACCTTCCAACGTACACAGCCTCTCCTGCTCAATCTGGCCAGAGCCCTACACCGAAATTGCGAACGTCCAGCGATTGCTCCTACACTAAAGGTGCCAGCCCTGAAAGCTCTTGCTGGTCCTCATCTCCCACTGGTAACCTCTCAAACGAACCACAAACACTTGGGCTCTGAACTTGTTTAGGCTACTAAACCTTCCAACGTACACAGCCTCTCCTGCTCAATCTGGCCAGAGCCCTACACCGAAATTGCGAACGTCCAGCGATTGCTCCTACACTAAAGGTGCCAGCCCTGAAAGCTCTTGCTGGTCCTCATCTCCCACTGGTAACCTCTCAAACGAACCACAAACACTTCGGCGCTGAACTTGTTTAGGCTACTAAAACTTCCAACGTACACAGCCTCTCCTGCTCAATCTGGCCAGAGCCCTACACCGAAATTGCGAACGTCCAGCGATTGCTCCTACACTAAAGGTGCCAGCCCTGAAAGCTCTTGCTGGTCCTCATCTCCCACTGGTAACCTCTCAAACGAACCACAAACACTGGGGCTCTGAAATTCTTTTGGCTACTAAAACTCCCGACGTACAAAGCCTCTCCTCCTCAATCTGGCCAGAGCTCAACACCGAAATTGTGAACGTCCAGCGATAGCTCCTACACTAAAGGTGCCAGCCCCGAATGCTGTTGCTGGTCCTCATCTCCCACTGGTAACCTCTAAAACGAACCACAAACACTGGGGCTCTGAACTTGTTTAGGCTACTAAAACTTCCAACGTACACAGCCTCTCCTGCTCAATCTGGCCAGAGCCCTACACCGAAATTGCGAACGTCCAGCGATTGCTCCTACACTAAAGGTGCCAGCCCTGAAACCTCTTGCTGGTCCTCATCTCCCACTGGTAACCTCTCAAACAAACCACAAACACTTGGGCTCTGAACTTGTTTAGGCTACTAAAACTTCCAACGTACACAGCCTCTCCTGCTCAATCTGGCCAGAGCCCTACACCGAAATTGCGAACGTCCAGCGATTGCTCCTACACTAAAGGTGCCAGCCCTGAAAGCTCTTGCTGGTCCTCATCTCCCACTGGTAACCTCTCAAACGAACCACAAACTCTTGGGCTCTGAAATTCTTTTGGCTACTAAAACTTCCAACGTACACAGCCTCTCCTGCTCAATCTGGCTAGAGCTTAACACCGAAATTACGAACGTCCAGCGATTGCTCCTACACTAAAGGTGCCAGCCCTGAAAGCTCTTGCTGGTCCTCATCTCCCACTGGTAACCTCTCAAACGAACCACAAACACTGGGGCTCTGAACTTGTTTAGGCTACTAAACCTTCCAACGTACACAGCCTCTCCTGCTCAATCTGGCCAGAGCCCTACACCGAAATTGCGAACGTCCAGCGATTGCTCCTACACTAAAGGTGCCAGCCCTGAAAGCTCTTGCTGGTCCTCATCTCCCACTGGTAACCTCTCAAACGAACCACAAACACTGGGGCTCTGAAATTCTTTTGGCTACTAAAACTCCCGACGTACAAAGCCTCTCCTCCTCAATCTGGCCAGAGCTCAACACCGAAATTGTGAACGTCCAGCGATAGCTCCTACACTAAAGGTGCCAGCCCCGAATGCTGTTGCTGGTCCTCATCTCCCACTGGTAACCTCTCAAACGAACCACAAACACTGGGGCTCTGAACTTGTTTAGGCTACTAAAACTTCCAACGTACACAGCCTCTCCTGCTCAATCTGGCCAGAGCCCTACACCGAAATTGCGAACGTCCAGCGATTGCTCCTACACTAAAGGTGCCAGCCCTGAAAGCTCTTGCTGGTCCTCATCTCCCACTGGTAACCTCTCAAACAAACCACAAACACTTGGGCTCTGAACTTGTTTAGGCTACTAAAACTTCCAACGTACACAGCCTCTCCTGCTCAATCTGGCCAGAGCCCTACACCGAAATTGCGAACGTCCAGCGATTGCTCCTACACTAAAGGTGCCAGCCCTGAAAGCTCTTGCTGGTCCTCATCTCCCACTGGTAACCTCTCAAACGAACCACAAACTCTTGGGCTCTGAACTTGTTTAGGCTACTAAAACTTCCAACGTACACAGCCTCTCCTGCTCAATCTGGCTAGAGCTTAACACCGAAATTACGAACGTCCAGCGATTGCTCCTACACTAAAGGTGCCAGCCCTGAAAGCTCTTGTTGGTCCTCATCTCCCACTGGTAACCTCTCAAACGAACCACAAACACTGGGGCTCTGAACTTGTTTAGGCTACTAAACCTTCCAACGTACACAGCCTCTCCTGCTCAATCTGGCCAGAGCCCTACACCGAAATTGCGAACGTCCAGCGATTGCTCCTACACTAAAGGTGCCAGCCCTGAAAGCTCTTGCTGGTCCTCATCTCCCACTGGTAACCTCTCAAACGAACCACAAACACTGGGGCTCTGAACTTGTTTAGGCTACTAAACCTTCCAACGTACACAGCCTCTCCTGCTCAATCTGGCCAGAGCCCTACACCGAAATTGCGAACGTCCAGCGATTGCTCCTACACTAAAGGTGCCAGCCCTGAAAGCTCTTGCTGGTCCTCATCTCCCACTGGTAACCTCTCAAACGAACCACAAACACTGGGGCTCTGAAATTCTTTTGGCTACTAAAACTCCCGACGTACAAAGCCTCTCCTCCTCAATCTGGCCAGAGCTCAACACCGAAATTGTGAACGTCCAGCGATAGCTCCTACACTAAAGGTGCCAGCCCTGAAAGCTCTTGCTGGTCCTCATCTCCCACTGGTAACCTCTCAAACAAACCACAAACACTTGGGCTCTGAACTTGTTTAGGCTACTAAAACTTCCAACGTACACAGCCTCTCCTGCTCAATCTGGCCAGAGCCCTACACCGAAATTGCGAACGTCCAGCGATTGCTCCTACACTAAAGGTGCCAGCCCTGAAAGCTCTTGCTGGTCCTCATCTCCCACTGGTAACCTCTCAAACGAACCACAAACTCTTGGGCTCTGAACTTGTTTAGGCTACTAAAACTTCCAACGTACACAGCCTCTCCTGCTCAATCTGGCTAGAGCTTAACACCGAAATTACGAACGTCCAGCGATTGCTCCTACACTAAAGGTGCCCGCCCTGAAAGCTCTTGCTGGTCCTCATCTCCCACTGGTAACCTCTCAAACGAACCACAAACACTGGGGCTCTGAACTTGTTTAGGCTACTAAACCTTCCAACGTACACAGCCTCTCCTGCTCAATCTGGCCAGAGCCCTACACCGAAATTGCGAACGTCCAGCGATTGCTCCTACACTAAAGGTGCCAGCCCTGAAAGCTCTTGCTGGTCCTCATCTCCCACTGGTAACCTCTCAAACGAACCACAAACACTGGGGCTCTGAACTTGTTTAGGCTACTAAACCTTCCAACGTACACAGCCTCTCCTGCTCAATCTGGCCAGAGCCCTACACCGAAATTGCGAACGTCCAGCGATTGCTCCTACACTAAAGGTGCCAGCCCTGAAAGCTCTTGCTGGTCCTCATCTCCCACTGGTAACCTCTCAAACGAACCACAAACACTGGGGCTCTGAAGTTGTTTATGCTCCTAAAACTTCCAGCGTACACAGCCTCTCCTGCTCAATCTGGCCAGAGCTTAACACCGAAATTGCGAACGTCCAGCGATTGCTCCTACACTAAAGGTGCCAGCCCTGAAAGCTCTTGCTGGTCCTCATCTCCCACTGGTAACCTCTCAAACGAACCACAAACACTTGGGCTCTGAACTTGTTTAGGCTACTAAAACTTCCAACGTACACAGCCTCTCCTGCTCAATCTGGCCAGAGCCCTACACCGAAATTGCGAACGTCCAGTGATTGCTCCTACACTAAAGGTGCCAGCCCTGAAACCTCTTGCTGGTCCTCATCTCCCACTGGTAACCTCTCAAACGAACCACAAACACTTGGGCTCTGAACTTGTTTAGGCTACTAAACCTTCCAACGTACACAGCCTCTCCTGCTCAATCTGGCCAGAGCCCTACACCGAAATTGCGAACGTCCAGCGATTGCTCCTACACTAAAGGTGCCAGCCCTGAAACCTCTTGCTGGTCCTCATCTCCCACTGGTAACCTCTCAAACGAACCACAAACACTTGGGCTCTGAACTTGTTTAGGCTACTAAAACTACCAACGTACACAGCCTCTCCTGCTCAATCTGGCCAGAGCCCTACACCGAAATTGCGAACGTCCAGCGATTGCTCCTACACTAAAGGTGCCAGCCCTGAAAGCTCTTGCTGGTCCTCATCTCCCACTGGTAACCTCTCAAACGAACCACAAACACTGGGGCTCTGAACTTGTTTAGGCTACTAAACCTTCCAACGTACACAGCCTCTCCTGCTCAATCTGGCCAGAGCCCTACACCGAAATTGCGAACGTCCAGCGATTGCTCCTACACTAAAGGTGCCAGCCCTGAAAGCTCTTGCTGGTCCTCATCTCCCACTGGTAACCTCTCAAACGAACCACAAACACTTGGGCTCTGAACTTGTTTAGGCTACTAAACCTTCCAACGTACACAGCCTCTCCTGCTCAATCTGGCCAGAGCCCTACACCGAAATTGCGAACGTCCAGCGATTGCTCCTACACTAAAGGTGCCAGCCCTGAAAGCTCTTGCTGGTCCTCATCTCCCACTGGTAACCTCTCAAACGAACCACAAACACTTGGGCGCTGAACTTGTTTAGGCTACTAAAACTTCCAACGTACACAGCCTCTCCTGCTCAATCTGGCCAGAGCCCTACACCGAAATTGCGAACGTCCAGCGATTGCTCCTACACTAAAGGTGCCAGCCCTGAAAGCTCTTGCTGGTCCTCATCTCCCACTGGTAACCTCTCAAACGAACCACAAACACTGGGGCTCTGAAATTCTTTTGGCTACTAAAACTCCCGACGTACAAAGCCTCTCCTCCTCAATCTGGCCAGAGCTCAACACCGAAATTGTGAACGTCCAGCGATAGCTCCTACACTAAAGGTGCCAGCCCCGAATGCTGTTGCTGGTCCTCATCTCCCACTGGTAACCTCTAAAACGAACCACAAACACTGGGGCTCTGAACTTGTTTAGGCTACTAAAACTTCCAACGTACACAGCCTCTCCTGCTCAATCTGGCCAGAGCCCTACACCGAAATTGGGAACGTCCAGCGATTGCTCCTACACTAAAGGTGCCAGCCCTGAAAGCTCTTGCTGGTCCTCATCTCCCACTGGTAACCTCTCAAACAAACCACAAACACTTGGCCTCTGAACTTGTTTAGGCTACTAAAACTTCCAACGTACACAGCCTCTCCTGCTCAATCTGGCCAGAGCCCTACACCGAAATTGCGAACGTCCAGCGATTGCTCCTACACTAAAGGTGCCAGCCCTGAAAGCTCTTGCTGGTCCTCATCTCCCACTGGTAACCTCTCAAACGAACCACAAACTCTTGGGCTCTGAAATTCTTTTGGCTACTAAAACTTCCAACGTACACAGCCTCTCCTGCTCAATCTGGCTAGAGCTTAACACCGAAATTACGAACGTCCAGCGATTGCTCCTACACTAAAGGTGCCAGCCCTGAAAGCTCTTGCTGGTCCTCATCTCCCACTGGTAACCTCTCAAACGAACCACAAACACTTGGGCGCTGAACTTGTTTAGGCTACTAAAACTTCCAACGTACACAGCCTCTCCTCCTCAATCTGGCCAGAGCCCTACACCGAAATTGCGAACGTCCAGCGATTGCTCCTACACTAAAGGTGCCAGCCCTGAAAGCTCTTGCTGGTCCTCATCTCCCACTGGTAACCTCTCAAACGAACCACAAACACTGGGGCTCTGAACTTGTTTAGGCTACTAAACCTTCCAACGTACACAGCCTCTCCTGCTCAATCTGGCCAGAGCCCTACACCGAAATTGCGAACGTCCAGCGATTGCTCCTACACTAAAGGTGCCAGCCCTGAAAGCTCTTGCTGGTCCTCATCTCCCACTGGTAACCTCTCAAACGAACCACAAACACTGGGGCTCTGAAATTCTTTTGGCTACTAAAACTCCCGACGTACAAAGCCTCTCCTCCTCAATCTGGCCAGAGCTCAACACCGAAATTGTGAACGTCCAGCGATAGCTCCTACACTAAAGGTGCCAGCCCCGAATGCTGTTGCTGGTCCTCATCTCCCACTGGTAACCTCTCAAACGAACCACAAACACTTGTGCTCTGAACTTGTTTAGGCTACTAAAACTTCCAACGTACACAGCCTCTCCTGCTCAATCTGGCCAGAGCCCTACACCGAAATTGGGAACGTCCAGCGATTGCTCCTACACTAAAGGTGCCAGCCCTGAAAGCTCTTGCTGGTCCTCATCTCCCACTGGTAACCTCTCAAACAAACCACAAACACTTGGGCTCTGAACTTGTTTAGGCTACTAAAACTTCCAACGTACACAGCCTCTCCTGCTCAATCTGGCCAGAGCCCTACACCGAAATTGCGAACGTCCAGCGATTGCTCCTACACTAAAGGTGCCAGCCCTGAAAGCTCTTGCTGGTCCTCATCTCCCACTGGTAACCTCTCAAACGAACCACAAACTCTTGGGCTCTGAACTTGTTTAGGCTACTAAAACTTCCAACGTACACAGCCTCTCCTGCTCAATCTGGCTAGAGCTTAACACCGAAATTACGAACGTCCAGCGATTGCTCCTACACTAAAGGTGCCAGCCCTGAAAGCTCTTGCTGGTCCTCATCTCCCACTGGTAACCTCTCAAACGAACCACAAACACTGGGGCTCTGAACTTGTTTAGGCTACTAAACCTTCCAACGTACACAGCCTCTCCTGCTCAATCTGGCCAGAGCCCTACACCGAAATTGCGAACGTCCAGCGATTGCTCCTACACTAAAGGTGCCAGCCCTGAAAGCTCTTGCTGGTCCTCATCTCCCACTGGTAACCTCTCAAACGAACCACAAACACTGGGGCTCTGAACTTGTTTAGGCTACTAAACCTTCCAACGTACACAGCCTCTCCTGCTCAATCTGGCCATAGCCCTACACCGAAATTGCGAACGTCCAGCGATTGCTCCTACACTAAAGGTGCCAGCCCTGAAAGCTCTTGCTGGTCCTCATCTCCCACTGGTAACCTCTCAAACGAACCACAAACACTGGGGCTCTGAAGTTGTTTATGCTCCTAAAACTTCCAACGTACACAGCCTCTCCTGCTCAATCTGGCCAGAGCCCTACACCGAAATTGCGAACGTCCAGCGATTGCTCCTACACTAAAGGTGCCAGCCCTGAAAGCTCTTGCTGGTCCTCATCTCCCACTGGTAACCTCTCAAACGAACCACCAACACTGGGGCTCTGAAATTCTTTTGGCTATTAAACTCCCGACGTACAAAGCCTCTCCTCCTCAATCTGGCCAGAGCTCAACACCGAAATTGTGAACGTCCAGCGATAGCTCCTACACTAAAGGTGCCAGCCCCGAATGCTGTTGCTGGTCCTCATCTCCCACTGGTAACCTCTAAAACGAACCACAAACACTTGGGCTCTGAACTTGTTTAGGCTACTAAAACTTCCAACGTACACAGCCTCTCCTGCTCAATCTGGCCAGAGCCCTACACCGAAATTGCGAACGTCCAGCGATTGCTCCTACACTAAAGGTGCCAGCCCTGAAAGCTCTTGCTGGTCCTCATCTCCCACTGGTAACCTCTCAAACAAACCACAAACACTTGGGCTCTGAACTTGTTTAGGCTACTAAAACTTCCAACGTACACAGCCTCTCCTGCTCAATCTGGCCAGAGCCCTACACCGAAATTGCGAACGTCCAGCGATTGCTCCTACACTAAAGGTGCCAGCCCTGAAAGCTCTTGCTGGTCCTCATCTCCCACTGGTAACCTCTCAAACGAACCACAAACTCTTGGGCTCTGAAATTCTTTTGGCTACTAAAACTTCCAACGTACACAGCCTCTCCTGCTCAATCTGGCTAGAGCTTAACACCGAAATTACGAACGTCCAGCGATTGCTCCTACACTAAAGGTGCCAGCCCTGAAAGCTCTTGCTGGTCCTCATCTCCCACTGGTAACCTCTCAAACGAACCACAAACACTGGGGCTCTGAACTTGTTTAGGCTACTAAACCTTCCAACGTACACAGCCTCTCCTGCTCAATCTGGCCAGAGCCCTACACCGAAATTGCGAACGTCCAGCGATTGCTCCTACACTAAAGGTGCCAGCCCTGAAAGCTCTTGCTGGTCCTCATCTCCCACTGGTAACCTCTCAAACGAACCACAAACACTGGGGCTCTGAACTTGTTTAGGCTACTAAACCTTCCAACGTACACAGCCTCTCCTGCTCAATCTGGCCAGAGCCCTACACCGAAATTGCGAACGTCCAGCGATTGCTCCTACACTAAAGGTGCCAGCCCTGAAAGCTCTTGCTGGTCCTCATCTCCCACTGGTAACCTCTCAAACGAACCACAAACACTGGGGCTCTGAACTTGTTTAGGCTACTAAACCTTCCAACGTACACAGCCTCTCCTGCTCAATCTGGCCAGAGCTTAACACCGAAATTGCGAACGTCCAGCGATTGCTCCTACACTAAAGGTGCCAGCCCTGAAAGCTCTTGCTGGTCCTCATCTCCCACTGGTAACCTCTCAAACGAACCACAAACACTTGGGCTCTGAACTTGTTTAGGCTACTAAAACTTCCAATGTACACAGCCTCTCCTGCTCAATCTGGCCAGAGCCCTACACCGAAATTGCGAACGTCCAGTGATTGCTCCTACACTAAAGGTGCCAGCCCTGAAAGCTCTTGCTGGTCCTCATCTCCCACTGGTAACCTCTCAAACGAACCACAAACACTTGGGCTCTGAACTTGTTTAGGCTACTAAACCTTCCAACGTACACAGCCTCTCCTGCTCAATCTGGCCAGAGCCTTACACCGAAATTGCGAACGTCCAGCGATTGCTCCTACACTAAAGGTGCCAGCCCTGAAAGCTCTTGCTGGTCCTCATCTCCCACTGGTAACCTCTCAAACGAACCACAAACACTTGGGCTCTGAACTTGTTTAGGCTACTAAAACTTCCAACGTACACAGCCTCTCCTGCTCAATCTGGCCAGAGCCCTACACCGAAATTGCGAACGTCCAGCGATTGCTCCTACACTAAAGGTGCCAGCCCTGAAAGCTCTTGCTGGTCCTCATCTCCCACTGGTAACCTCTCAAACGAAACACAAACTCTTGGGCTCTGAACTTGTTTAGGCTACTAAAACTTCCAACGTACACAGCCTCTCCTGCTCAATCTGGCCAGAGCCCTACACCGAAATTGCGAACGTCCAGCGATTGCTCCTACACTAAAGGTGCCAGCCCTGAAAGCTCTTGCTGGTCCTCATCTCCCACTGGTAACCTCTCAAACGAACCACAAACTCTTGGGCTCTGAACTTGTTTAGGCTACTAAAACTTCCAACGTACACAGCCTCTCCTGCTCAATCTGGCCAGAGCCCTACACCGAAATTGCGAACGTCCAGCGATTGCTCCTACACTAAAGGTGCCAGCCCTGAAAGCTCTTGCTGGTCCTCATCTCCCACTGGTAACCTCTCAAACGAACCACAAACACTTGGGCGCTGAACTTGTTTAGGCTACTAAAACTTCCAACGTACACAGCCTCTCCTGCTCAATCTGGCCAGAGACCTACACCGAAATTGCGAACGTCCAGCGATTGCTCCTACACTAAAGGTGCCAGCCCTGAAAGCTCTTGCTGGTCCTCATCTCCCACTGGTAACCTCTCAAACGAACCACAAACACTGGGGCTCTGAAATTCTTTTGGCTACTAAAACTCCCGACGTACAAAGCCTCTCCTCCTCAATCTGGCCAGAGCTCAACACCGAAATTGTGAACGTCCAGCGATAGCTCCTACACTAAAGGTGCCAGCCCCGAATGCTGTTGCTGGTCCTCATCTCCCACTGGTAACCTCTAAAACGAACCACAAACACTGGGGCTCTGAACTTGTTTAGGCTACTAAAACTTCCAACGTACACAGCCTCTCCTGCTCAATCTGGCCAGAGCCCTACACCGAAATTGGGAACGTCCAGCGATTGCTCCTACACTAAAGGTGCCAGCCCTGAAAGCTCTTGCTGGTCCTCATCTCCCACTGGTAACCTCTCAAACAACCACAAACACTTGGGCTCTGAACTTGTTTAGGCTACTAAAACTTCCAACGTACACAGCCTCTCCTGCTCAATCTGGCCAGAGCCCTACACCGAAATTGCGAACGTCCAGCGATTGCTCCTACACTAAAGGTGCCAGCCCTGAAAGCTCTTGCTGGTCCTCATCTCCCACTGGTAACCTCTCAAACGAACCACAAACTCTTGGGCTCTGAACTTGTTTAGGCTACTAAAACTTCCAACGTACACAGCCTCTCCTGCTCAATCTGGCTAGAGCTTAACACCGAAATTACGAACGTCCAGCGATTGCTCCTACACTAAAGGTGCCAGCCCTGAAAGCTCTTGCTGGTCCTCATCTCCCACTGGTAACCTCTCAAACGAACCACAAACACTGGGGCTCTGAAGTTGTTTATGCTACTAAAACTTCCAGCGTACACAGCCTCTCCTGCTCAATCTGGCCAGAGCCCTACACCGAAATTGCGAACGTCCAGCGATTGCTCCTACACTAAAGGTGCCAGCCCTGAAAGCTCTTGCTGGTCCTCATCTCCCACTGGTAACCTCTCAAACGAACCACAAACTCTTGGGCTCTGAACTTGTTTAGGCTACTAAAACTTCCAACGTACACAGCCTCTCCTGCTCAATCTGGCCAGAGCCCTACACCGAAATTGCGAACGTCCAGCGATTGCTCCTACACTAAAGGTGCCAGCCCTGAAAGCTCTTGCTGGTCCTCATCTCCCACTGGTAACCTCTCAAACGAACCACAAACACTTGGGCGCTGAACTTGTTTAGGCTACTAAAACTTCCAACGTACACAGCCTCTCCTGCTTTATCTGGTTAGAGCTCAACACTGAAATTGCGAACGTCCAGCGATTGCTCCTACACTAAAGGTGCCAGCCCTGAAAGCTCTTGCTGGTCCTCATCTCCCACTGGTAACCTCTCAAACGAACCACAAACACTGGGGCTCTGAACTTGTTTAGGCTACTAAACCTTCCAACGTACACAGCCTCTCCTGCTCAATCTGGCCAGAGCCCTACACCGAAATTGCGAACGTCCAGCGATTGCTCCTACACTAAAGGTGCCAGCCCTGAAAGCTCTTGCTGGTCCTCATCTCCCACTGGTAACCTCTCAAACGAACCACAAACACTTGGGCTCTGAACTTGTTTAGGCTACTAAAACTTCCAACGTACACAGCCTCTCCTGCTCAATCTGGCCAGAGCCCTACACCGAAATTGCGAACGTCCAGCGATTGCTCCTACACTAAAGGTGCCAGCCCTGAAAGCTCTTGCTGGTCCTCATCTCCCACTGGTAACCTCTCAAACGAAACACAAACTCTTGGGCTCTGAACTTGTTTAGGCTACTAAAACTTCCAACGTACACAGCCTCTCCTGCTCAATCTGGCCAGAGCCCTACACCGAAATTGCGAACGTCCAGCGATTGCTCCTACACTAAAGGTGCCAGCCCTGAAAGCTCTTGCTGGTCCTCATCTCCCACTGGTAACCTCTCAAACGAACCACAAACTCTTGGGCTCTGAACTTGTTTAGGCTACTAAAACTTCCAACGTACACAGCCTCTCCTGCTCAATCTGGCCAGAGCCCTACACCGAAATTGCGAACGTCCAGCGATTGCTCCTACACTAAAGGTGCCAGCCCTGAAAGCTCTTGCTGGTCCTCATCTCCCACTGGTAACCTCTCAAACGAACCACAAACACTTGGGCGCTGAACTTGTTTAGGCTACTAAAACTTCCAACGTACACAGCCTCTCCTGCTCAATCTGGCCAGAGACCTACACCGAAATTGCGAACGTCCAGCGATTGCTCCTACACTAAAGGTGCCAGCCCTGAAAGCTCTTGCTGGTCCTCATCTCCCACTGGTAACCTCTCAAACGAACCACAAACACTGGGGCTCTGAAATTCTTTTGGCTACTAAAACTCCCGATGTACAAAGCCTCTCCTCCTCAATCTGGCCAGAGCTCAACACCGAAATTGTGAACGTCCAGCGATAGCTCCTACACTAAAGGTGCCAGCCCCGAATGCTGTTGCTGGTCCTCATCTCCCACTGGTAACCTCTAAAACGAACCACAAACACTGGGGCTCTGAACTTGTTTAGGCTACTAAAACTTCCAACGTACACAGCCTCTCCTGCTCAATCTGGCCAGAGCCCTACACCGAAATTGGGAACGTCCAGCGATTGCTCCTACACTAAAGGTGCCAGCCCTGAAAGCTCTTGCTGGTCCTCATCTCCCACTGGTAACCTCTCAAACAAACCACAAACACTTGGGCTCTGAACTTGTTTAGGCTACTAAAACTTCCAACGTACACAGCCTCTCCTGCTCAATCTGGCCAGAGCCCTACACCGAAATTGCGAACGTCCAGCGATTGCTCCTACACTAAAGGTGCCAGCCCTGAAAGCTCTTGCTGGTCCTCATCTCCCACTGGTAACCTCTCAAACGAACCACAAACTCTTGGGCTCTGAACTTGTTTAGGCTACTAAAACTTCCAACGTACACAGCCTCTCCTGCTCAATCTGGCTAGAGCTTAACACCGAAATTACGAACGTCCAGCGATTGCTCCTACACTAAAGGTGCCAGCCCTGAAAGCTCTTGCTGGTCCTCATCTCCCACTGGTAACCTCTCAAACGAACCACAAACACTGGGGCTCTGAAGTTGTTTATGCTACTAAAACTTCCAGCGTACACAGCCTCTCCTGCTCAATCTGGCCAGAGCCCTACACCGAAATTGCGAACGTCCAGCGATTGCTCCTACACTAAAGGTGCCAGCCCTGAAAGCTCTTGCTGGTCCTCATCTCCCACTGGTAACCTCTCAAACGAACCACAAACTCTTGGGCTCTGAACTTGTTTAGGCTACTAAAACTTCCAACGTACACAGCCTCTCCTGCTCAATCTGGCCAGAGCCCTACACCGAAATTGCGAACGTCCAGCGATTGCTCCTACACTAAAGGTGCCAGCCCTGAAAGCTCTTGCTGGTCCTCATCTCCCACTGGTAACCTCTCAAACGAACCACAAACACTTGGGCGCTGAACTTGTTTAGGCTACTAAAACTTCCAACGTACACAGCCTCTCCTGCTTTATCTGGTTAGAGCTCAACACTGAAATTGCGAACGTCCAGCGATTGCTCCTACACTAAAGGTGCCAGCCCTGAAAGCTCTTGCTGGTCCTCATCTCCCACTGGTAACCTCTCAAACGAACCACAAACACTGGGGCTCTGAACTTGTTTAGGCTACTAAACCTTCCAACGTACACAGCCTCTCCTGCTCAATCTGGCCAGAGCCCTACACCGAAATTGCGAACGTCCAGCGATTGCTCCTACACTAAAGGTGCCAGCCCTGAAAGCTCTTGCTGGTCCTCATCTCCCACTGGTAACCTCTCAAACGAACCACAAACACTGGGGCTCTGAAGTTGTTTATGCTCCTAAAACTTCCAACGTACACAGCCTCTCCTGCTCAATCTGGCCAGAGCCCTACACCGAAATTGCGAACGTCCAGCGATTGCTCCTACACTAAAGGTGCCAGCCCTGAAAGCTCTTGCTGGTCCTCATCTCCCACTGGTAACCTCTCAAACGAACCACAAACACTGGGGCTCTGAAATTCTTTTGGCTACTAAAACTCCCGACGTACAAAGCCTCTCCTCCTCAATCTGGCCAGAGCTCAACACCGAAATTGTGAACGTCCAGCGATAGCTCCTACACTAAAGGTGCCAGCCCCGAATGCTGTTGCTGGTCCTCATCTCCCACTGGTAACCTCTAAAACGAACCACAAACACTGGGGCTCTGAACTTGTTTAGGCTACTAAAACTTCCAACGTACACAGCCTCTCCTGCTCAATCTGGCCAGAGCCCTACACCGAAATTGCGAACGTCCAGCGATTGCTCCTACACTAAAGGTGCCAGCCCTGAAAGCTCTTGCTGGTCCTCATCTCCCACTGGTAACCTCTCAAACAAACCACAAACACTTGGGCTCTGAACTTGTTTAGGCTACTAAAACTTCCAACGTACACAGCCTCTCCTGCTCAATCTGGCCAGAGCCCTACACCGAAATTGCGAACGTCCAGCGATTGCTCCTACACTAAAGGTGCCAGCCCTGAAAGCTCTTGCTGGTCCTCATCTCCCACTGGTAACCTCTCAAACGAACCACAAACTCTTGGGCTCTGAAATTCTTTTGGCTACTAAAACTTCCAACGTACACAGCCTCTCCTGCTCAATCTAGCTAGAGCTTAACACCGAAATTACGAACGTCCAGCGATTGCTCCTACACTAAAGGTGCCAGCCCTGAAAGCTCTTGCTGGTCCTCATCTCCCACTGGTAACCTCTCAAACGAACCACAAACACTGGGGCTCTGAACTTGTTTAGGCTCCTAAAACTTCCAACGTACACAGCCTCTCCTGCTCAATCTGGCCAGAGCCCTACACCGAAATTGCGAACGTCCAGCGATTGCTCCTACACTAAAGGTGCCAGCCCTGAAAGCTCTTGCTGGTCCTCATCTCCCACTGGTAACCTCTCAAACGAACCACAAACACTGGGGCTCTGAAAGTTGTTTATGCTCCTAAAACTTCCAACGTACACAGCCTCTCCTGCTCAATCTGGCCAGAGCCCTACACCGAAATTGCGAACGTCCAGCGATTGCTCCTACACTAAAGGTGCCAGCCCTGAAAGCTCTTGCTGGTCCTCATCTCCCACTGGTAACCTCTCAAACGAACCACCAACACTGGGGCTCTGAAATTCTTTTGGCTATTAAACTCCCGACGTACAAAGCCTCTCCTCCTCAATCTGGCCAGAGCTCAACACCGAAATTGTGAACGTCCAGCGATAGCTCCTACACTAAAGGTGCCAGCCCCGAATGCTGTTGCTGGTCCTCATCTCCCACTGGTAACCTCTAAAACGAACCACAAACACTTGGGCTCTGAACTTGTTTAGGCTACTAAAACTTCCAACGTACACAGCCTCTCCTGCTTAATCTGGCCAGAGCCCTACACCGAAATTGCGAACGTCCAGCGATTGCTCCTACACTAAAGGTGCCAGCCCTGAAAGCTCTTGCTGGTCCTCATCTCCCACTGGTAACCTCTCAAACGAACCACCAAACTCTTGGGCTCTGAACTTGTTTAGGCTACTAAAACTTCCAACGTACACAGCCTCTCCTGCTCAATCTGGCCAGAGCCCTACACCGAAATTGCGAACGTCCAGCGATTGCTCCTACACTAAAGGTGCCAGCCCTGAAAAGCTCTTGCTGGTCCTCATCTCCCACTGGTAACCTCTCAAACGAACCACAAACACTTGGGCGCTGAACTTGTTTAGGCTACTAAAACTTCCAACGTACACAGCCCTCTCCTGCTTTATCTGGTTAGAGCTCAACACTGAAATTGCGAACGTCCAGCGATTGCTCCTACACTAAAGGTGCCAGCCCTGAAAGCTCTTGCTGGTCCTCATCTCCCACTGGTAACCTCTCAAACGAACCACAAACACTGGGGCTCTGAACTTGTTTAGGCTACTAAACCTTCCAACGTACACAGCCTCTCCTGCTCAATCTGGCCAGAGCCCTACACCGAAATTGCGAACGTCCAGCGATTGCCTCCTACACTAAAGGTGCCAGCCCTGAAAGCTCTTGCTGGTCCTCATCTCCCACTGGTAACCTCTCAAACGAACCACAAACACTGGGGCTCTGAAGTTGTTTATGCTCCTAAAACTTCCAACGTACACAGCCTCTCCTGCTCAATCTGGCCAGAGCCCTACACCGAAATTGCGAACGTCCAGCGATTGCTCCTACACTAAAGGTGCCAGCCCTGAAAGCTCTTGCTGGTCCTCATCTCCCACTGGTAACCTCTCAAACGAACCACAAACACTGGGGCTCTGAAATTCTTTTGGCTACTAAAACTCCCGACGTACAAAGCCTCTCCTCCTCAATCTGGCCAGAGCTCAACACCGAAATTGTGAACGTCCAGCGATAGCTCCTACACTAAAGGTGCCAGCCCCGAATGCTGTTGCTGGTCCTCATCTCCCACTGGTAACCTCTAAAACGAACCACAAACACTGGGGCTCTGAACTTGTTTAGGCTACTAAAACTTCCAACGTACACAGCCTCTCCTGCTCAATCTGGCCAGAGCCCCTACACCGAAATTGCGAACGTCCAGCGATTGCTCCTACACTAAAGGTGCCAGCCTGAAAGCTCTTGCTGGTCCTCATCTCCACTGGTAACCTCTCAAACAAACCACAAACACTTGGGCTCTGAACTTGTTTAGGCTACTAAAACTTCCAACGTACACAGCCTCTCCTGCTCAATCTGGCCAGAGCCCTACACCGAAATTGCGAACGTCCAGCGATTGCTCCTACACTAAAGGTGCCAGCCCTGAAAGCTCTTGCTGGTCCTCATCTCCCACTGGTAACCTCTCAAACGAACCACAAACTCTTGGGCTCTGAAATTCTTTTGGCTACTAAAACTTCCAACGTACACAGCCTCTCCTGCTCAATCTGGCTAGAGCTTAACACCGAAATTACGAACGTCCAGCGATTGCTCCTACACTAAGGTGCCAGCCCTGAAAGCTCTTGCTGGTCCTCATCTCCCACTGGTAACCTCTCAAACGAACCACAAACACTGGGGCTCTGAACTTGTTTAGGCTCCTAAAACTTCCAACGTACACAGCCTCTCCTGCTCAATCTGGCCAGAGCCCTACACCGAAATTGCGAACGTCCAGCGATTGCTCCTACACTAAAGGTGCCAGCCCTGAAAGCTCTTGCTGGTCCTCATCTCCCACTGGTAACCTCTCAAACGAACCACAAACACTGGGGCTCTGAAGTTGTTTATGCTCCTAAAACTTCCAACGTACACAGCCTCTCCTGCTCAATCTGGCCAGAGCCCTACACCGAAATTGCGAACGTCCAGCGATTGCTCCTACACTAAAGGTGCCAGCCCTGAAAGCTCTTGCTGGTCCTCATCTCCACTGGTAACCTCTCAAACGAACCACCAACACTGGGGCTCTGAAATTCTTTTGGCTATTAAACTCCCGACGTACAAAGCCTCTCCTCCTCAATCTGGCCAGAGCTCAACACCGAAATTGTGAACGTCCAGCGATAGCTCCTACACTAAAGGTGCCAGCCCCGAATGCTGTTGCTGGTCTCATCTCCCACTGGTAACCTCTAAAACGAACACAAACACTTGGGCTCTGAACTTGTTTAGGCTACTAAAACTTCCAACGTACACAGCCTCTCCTGCTCAATCTGGCCAGAGCCCTACACCGAAATTGCGACGTCCAGCGATTGCTCCTACACTAAAGGTGCCAGCCCTGAAAGCTCTTGCTGGTCCTCATCTCCCACTGGTAACCTCTCAAACAAACCACAAACACTTGGGCTCTGAACTTGTTTAGGGCTACTAAAACTTCCAACGTACACAGCCTCTCCTGCTCAATCTGGCCAGAGCCCTACACCGAAATTGCGAACGTCCAGCGATTGCTCCTACACTAAAGGTGCCCAGCCCTGAAAGCTCTTGCTGGTCCTCATCTCCCACTGGTAACCTCTCAAACGAACCACAAACTCTTGGGCTCTGAATTCTTTTGGCTACTAAAACTTCCAACGTACACAGCCTCTCCTGCTCAATCTGGCTAGAGCTTAACACCGAAATTACGAACGTCCAGCGATTGCTCCTACACTAAAGGTGCCAGCCCTGAAAGCTCTTGCTGGTCCTCATCTCCCACTGGGTAACCTCTCAAACGAACCACAAACACTGGGGCTCTGAACTTGTTTAGGCTACTAAACCTTCCAACGTACACAGCCTCTCCTGCTCAATCTGGCCAGAGCCCTACACCGAAATTGCGAACGTCCAGCGATTGCTCCTACACTAAAGGTGCCAGCCCTGAAGCTCTTGCTGGTCCTCATCTCCCACTGGTAACCTCTCAAACGAACCACAAACACTGGGGCTCTGAACTTGTTTAGGCTACTAAACCTTCCAACGTACACAGCCTCTCCTGCTCAATCTGGCCAGAGCCCTACACCGAAATTGCGAACGTCCCAGCGATTGCTCCTACACTAAAGGTGCCAGCCCTGAAAGCTCTTGCTGGTCCTCATCTCCCACTGGTTAACCTCTCAAACGAACCACAAACACTGGGGCTCTGAACTTGTTTAGGCTACTAAACCTTCCAACGTACACAGCCTCTTCCTGCTCAATCTGGCCAGAGCTTAACACCGGAAATTGCGAACGTCCAGCGATTGCTCCTACACTAAGGTGCCAGCCCTGAAAGCTCTTGCTGGTCCTCATCTCCCACTGGTAACCTCTCAAACGAACCACAAACACTTGGGCTCTGAACTTGTTAGGCTACTAAAACTTCCAATGTACACAGCCTCTCCTGCTCAATCTGGCCAGAGCCCTACACCGAAATTGCGAACGTCCAGTGATTGCTCCTACACTAAAGGTGCCAGCCCTGAAAGCTCTTGCTGGTCCTCATCTCCCACTGGTAACACTCTCAAACGAACCACAAACACTTGGGCTCTGAACTTGTTTAGGCTACTAAACCTTCCAACGTACACAGCCTCTCCTGCTCAATCTGGCCAGAGCTTACACCGAAATTGCGAACGTCCAGCGATTGCTCCTACACTAAAGTGCCAGCCCTGAAAGCTCTTGCTGGTCCTCATCTCCCACTGGTAACCTCTCAAACGAACCACAAACACTTGGCTCTGAACTTGTTTAGGCTACTAAAACTTCCAACGTACACAGCCTCTCCTGCTCAATCTGGCCAGAGCCCTACACCGAAATTAGCGAACGTCCAGCGATTGCTCCTACACTAAAGTGCCAGCCCTGAAAGCTCTTGCTGGTCCTCATCTCCCACTGGTAACCTCTCAAACGAAACACAAACTCTTGGGCTCTGAACTTGTTTAGGCTACTAAAACTTCAACGTACACAGGCCTCTCCTGCTCAATCTGGCCAGAGCCCTACACCGAAATTGCGAACGTCCAGCGATTGCTCCTACACTAAAGGTGCCAGCCCTGAAAGCTCTTGCTGGTCCTCATACTCCCACTGGTAACCTCTCAAACGAACCACAAACTCTTGGGCTCTGAACATGTTTAGGCTACTAAAACTTCAACGTACACAGCCTCTCCTGCTCAAATCTGGCCAGAGCCCTACACCGAAATTGCGAACGTCCAGCGATTGCTCCTACACTAAAGGTGCCAGCCCTGAAAGCTCTTGCTGGTCCTCATCTCCCACTGGTAACCTCTCAAACGAACCACAAACACTTGGGCGCTGAACTTGTTTAGGCTACTAAAACTTCCAACGTACACAGCCTCTCCTGCTCAATCTGGCCAGAGACCTACACCGAAATTGCGAACGTCCAGCGATTGCTCCTACACTAAAGGTGCCAGCCCTGAAAGCTCTTGCTGGTCCTCATCTCCCACTGGTAACCTCTCAAACGAACCACAAACACTGGGGCTCTGAAATTCTTTTGGCTACTAAAACTCCCGACGTACAAAGCCTCTCCTCCTCAATCTGGCCAGAGCCTCAACACCGAAATTGTGAACGTCCAGCGATAGCTCCTACACTAAAGGTGCCAGCCCCGAATGCTGTTGCTGGTCCTCATCTCCCACTGTAACCTCTAAAACGAACCACAAACACTGGGGCTCTGAACTTGTTTAGGCTACTAAAACTTCCAACGTACACAGCCTCTCCTGCTCAATCTGGCCAGAGCCCTACACCGAAATTGGGAACGTCCAGCGATTGCTCCTACACTAAAGGTGCCAGCCCTGAAAGCTCTTGCTGGTCCTCATCTCCCACTGGTAACCTCTCAAACAAACCACAAACACTTGGGCTCTGAACTTGTTTAGGCTACTAAAACTCCAACGTACACAGCCTCTCCTGCTCAATCTGGCCAGAGCCCTACACCGAAATTGCGAACGTCCAGCGATTGCTCCTACACTAAAGGTGCCAGCCCTGAAAGCTCTTGCTGGTCCTCATCTCCCACTGGTAACCTCTCAAACGAACCACAAACTCTTGGGCTCTGAACTTGTTTAGGCTACTAAAACTTCCAACGTACACAGCCTCTCCTGCCTCAATCTGGCTAGAGCTTAACACCGAAATTACGAACGTCCAGCGATTGCTCCTACACTAAAGGTGCCAGCCCTGAAAGCTCTTGCTGGTCCTCATCTCCCACTGGTAACCTCTCAAACGAACCACAAACACTGGGGCTCTGAAGTTGTTTATGCTACTAAAACTTCCAGCGTACACAGCCTCTCCTGCTCAATCTGGCCAGAGCCCTACACCGAAATTGCGAACGTCCAGCGATTGCTCCTACACTAAAGGTGCCAGCCCTGAAAGCTCTTGCTGGTCCTCATCTCCCACTGGTAACCTCTCAAACGAACCACAAACTCTTGGGCTCTGAACTTGTTTAGGCTACTAAAACTTCCAACGTACACAGCCTCTCCTGCTCAATCTGGCCAGAGCCCTACACCGAAATTGCGAACGTCCAGCGATTGCTCCTACACTAAAGGTGCCAGCCCTGAAAGCTCTTGCTGGTCCTCATCTCCCACTGGTAACCTCTCAAACGAACCACAAACACTTGGGCGCTGAACTTGTTTAGGCTACTAAAACTTCCAACGTACACAGCCTCTCCTGCTTTATCTGGTTAGAGCTCAACACTGAAATTGCGAACGTCCAGCGATTGCTCCTACACTAAAGGTGCCAGCCCTGAAAGCTCTTGCTGGTCCTCATCTCCCACTGGTAACCTCTCAAACGAACCACAAACACTGGGGCTCTGAACTTGTTTAGGCTACTAAACCTTCCAACGTACACAGCCTCTCCTGCTCAATCTGGCCAGAGCCCTACACCGAAATTGCGAACGTCCAGCGATTGCTCCTACACTAAAGGTGCCAGCCCTGAAAGCTCTTGCTGGTCCTCATCTCCCACTGGTAACCTCTCAAACGAACCACAAACACTTGGGCTCTGAACTTGTTTAGGCTACTAAAACTTCCAACGTACACAGCCTCTCCTGCTCAATCTGGCCAGAGCCCTACACCGAAATTGCGAACGTCCAGCGATTGCTCCTACACTAAAGGTGCCAGCCCTGAAAGCTCTTGCTGGTCCTCATCTCCCACTGGTAACCTCTCAAACGAAACACAAACTCTTGGGCTCTGAACTTGTTTAGGCTACTAAAACTTCCAACGTACACAGCCTCTCCTGCTCAATCTGGCCAGAGCCCTACACCGAAATTGCGAACGTCCAGCGATTGCTCCTACACTAAAGGTGCCAGCCCTGAAAGCTCTTGCTGGTCCTCATCTCCCACTGGTAACCTCTCAAACGAACCACAAACTCTTGGGCTCTGAACTTGTTTAGGCTACTAAAACTTCCAACGTACACAGCCTCTCCTGCTCAATCTGGCCAGAGCCCTACACCGAAATTGCGAACGTCCAGCGATTGCTCCTACACTAAAGGTGCCAGCCCTGAAAGCTCTTGCTGGTCCTCATCTCCCACTGGTAACCTCTCAAACGAACCACAAACACTTGGGCGCTGAACTTGTTTAGGCTACTAAAACTTCCAACGTACACAGCCTCTCCTGCTCAATCTGGCCAGAGACCTACACCGAAATTGCGAACGTCCAGCGATTGCTCCTACACTAAAGGTGCCAGCCCTGAAAGCTCTTGCTGGTCCTCATCTCCCACTGGTAACCTCTCAAACGAACCACAAACACTGGGGCTCTGAAATTCTTTTGGCTACTAAAACTCCCGATGTACAAAGCCTCTCCTCCTCAATCTGGCCAGAGCTCAACACCGAAATTGTGAACGTCCAGCGATAGCTCCTACACTAAAGGTGCCAGCCCCGAATGCTGTTGCTGGTCCTCATCTCCCACTGGTAACCTCTAAAACGAACCACAAACACTGGGGCTCTGAACTTGTTTAGGCTACTAAAACTTCCAACGTACACAGCCTCTCCTGCTCAATCTGGCCAGAGCCCTACACCGAAATTGGGAACGTCCAGCGATTGCTCCTACACTAAAGGTGCCAGCCCTGAAAGCTCTTGCTGGTCCTCATCTCCCACTGGTAACCTCTCAAACAAACCACAAACACTTGGGCTCTGAACTTGTTTAGGCTACTAAAACTTCCAACGTACACAGCCTCTCCTGCTCAATCTGGCCAGAGCCCTACACCGAAATTGCGAACGTCCAGCGATTGCTCCTACACTAAAGGTGCCAGCCCTGAAAGCTCTTGCTGGTCCTCATCTCCCACTGGTAACCTCTCAAACGAACCACAAACTCTTGGGCTCTGAACTTGTTTAGGCTACTAAAACTTCCAACGTACACAGCCTCTCCTGCTCAATCTGGCTAGAGCTTAACACCGAAATTACGAACGTCCAGCGATTGCTCCTACACTAAAGGTGCCAGCCCTGAAAGCTCTTGCTGGTCCTCATCTCCCACTGGTAACCTCTCAAACGAACCACAAACACTGGGGCTCTGAAGTTGTTTATGCTACTAAAACTTCCAGCGTACACAGCCTCTCCTGCTCAATCTGGCCAGAGCCCTACACCGAAATTGCGAACGTCCAGCGATTGCTCCTACACTAAAGGTGCCAGCCCTGAAAGCTCTTGCTGGTCCTCATCTCCCACTGGTAACCTCTCAAACGAACCACAAACTCTTGGGCTCTGAACTTGTTTAGGCTACTAAAACTTCCAACGTACACAGCCTCTCCTGCTCAATCTGGCCAGAGCCCTACACCGAAATTGCGAACGTCCAGCGATTGCTCCTACACTAAAGGTGCCAGCCCTGAAAGCTCTTGCTGGTCCTCATCTCCCACTGGTAACCTCTCAAACGAACCACAAACACTTGGGCGCTGAACTTGTTTAGGCTACTAAAACTTCCAACGTACACAGCCTCTCCTGCTTTATCTGGTTAGAGCTCAACACTGAAATTGCGAACGTCCAGCGATTGCTCCTACACTAAAGGTGCCAGCCCTGAAAGCTATTGCTGGTCCTCATCTCCCACTGGTAACCTCTCAAACGAACCACAAACACTGGGGCTCTGAACTTGTTTAGGCTACTAAACCTTCCAACGTACACAGCCTCTCCTGCTCAATCTGGCCAGAGCCCTACACCGAAATTGCGAACGTCCAGCGATTGCTCCTACACTAAAGGTGCCAGCCCTGAAAGCTCTTGCTGGTCCTCATCTCCCACTGGTAACCTCTCAAACGAACCACAAACACTGGGCTCTGAAGTTGTTTATGCTCCTAAAACTTCCAACGTACACAGCCTCTCCTGCTCAATCTGGCCAGAGCCCTAA
>NW_026777049.1:0-62078 GCF_030936135.1 Gavia stellata
TACACAGCCTCTCCTGCTCAATCTGGCCAGAGCTCAACACCGACATTGCGAACGTCCAGCGATTGCTCCTACACTAAAGGTGCCAGCCCTGAAAGCTCTTGCTGGTCTCATCTCCCACTGGTAACCTCTCAAACGAACCACAAACACTTGGGCTCTGAACTTGTTTTAGCCTACTAAAACTTCCAACGTATCACAGCCTCTCCTGCTCAATCTGGCCAGAGCTCAACACCGACATTGCGAACGTCCAGCGATTGCTCCTACACTAAAGGTGCCAGCCCTGAAAGCTCTTGCTGGTCCTCATCTCCCACTGGTAACCTCTCAAACGAACCACAAACACTTGGGCCTCTGAACTTGTTTAGCCTACTAAAACTTCCAACGTACACAGCCTCTCCTGCTCAATCTGGCCAGAGCTCAACACCGACATTGCGAACGTCCAGCGATTGCTCCTACACTAAAGGTGCCAGCCCTGAAAGCTCTTGCTGGTCCTCATCTCCCACTGGTAAACCTCTCAAACGAACCACAAACACTTGGGCTCTGAACTTGTTTAGCCTACTAAAACTTCCAACGTACACAGCCTCTCCTGCTCAATCTGGCCAGAGCTCAACACCGAAATTGCGGACGTCCAGCGATTGCTCCTACACTAAAGGTGCCAGCCCTGAAAGCTCTTGCTGGTCCTCATCTCCCACTGGTAACCTCTCAAACGAACCACAAACACTTGGGCTCTGAACTTGTTTAGCCTACTAAAACTTCCAACGTAACACAGCCTCTCCTGCTCAATCTGGCCAGAGCTCAACACCGAAATTGCGAACGTCCAGCGATTGCTCCTACACTAAAGGTGCCAGCCCTGAAAGCTCTTGCTGGTCCTCATCTCCCACTGGTAACCTCTCAAACGAACCACAAACACTTGGGCTCTGAACTTGTTTAGGCTGCTAAAACTTCCAACGTACACAGCCTCTCCTGCTCAATCTGGCCAGAGCTCAACACCGAAATTGCGAACGTCCAGCGATTGCTCCTACACTAAAGGTGCCAGCCCTGAAAGCTCTTGCAGGTCCTCATCTCCCACTGGTAACCTCTCAAACGAACCACAAACACTTGGGCTCTGAACTTGTTTAGCCTACTAAAACTTCCAACGTACACAGCCTCTCCTGCTCAATCTGGCCAGAGCTCAACACCGACATTGCGAACGTCCAGCGATTGCTCCTACACTAAAGGTGCCAGCCCTGAAAGCTCTTGCTGGTCCTCATCTCCCACTGGTAACCTCTCAAACGAACCACAAACACTTGGGCTCTGAACTTATTTAGCCTACTAAAACTTCCAACGTACACAGCCTCTCCTGCTCAATCTGGCCAGAGCTCAACACCGACATTGCGAACGTCCAGCGATTGCTCCTACACTAAAGGTGCCAGCCCTGAAAGCTCTTGCTGGTCCTCATCTCCCACTGGTAACCTCTCAGACGAACCACAAACACTTGGGCCTCTGAACTTGTTTAGCCTACTAAAACTTCCAACGTACACAGCCTCTCCTGCTCAATCTGGCCAGAGCTCAACACCGAAATTGCGAACGTCCAGCGATTGCTCCTACACTAAAGGTGCCAGCCCTGAAAGCTCTTGCTGGTCCTCATCTCCCACTGGTAACCTCTCAAACGAACCACAAACACTTGGCCTCTGAACTTGTTTAGCCTACTAAAACTTCCAACGTACACAGCCTCTCCTGCTCAATCTGGCCAGAGCTTTACACCGACATTGCGAACGTCCAGCGATTGCTCCTACACTAAAGGTGCCAGCCCTGAAAGCTCTTGCTGGTCCTCATCTCCCACTGGTAACCTCTCAAACGAACCACAAACACTTGGGCTCTGAACTTGTTTAGCCTACTAAAACTTCCAACGTACACAGCCTCTCCTGCTCAATCTGGCCAGAGCTCAACACCGACATTGCGAACGTCCAGCGATTGCTCCTACACTAAAGGTGCCAGCCCTGAAAGCTCTTGCTGGTCCTCATCTCCCACTGGTAACCTCTCAAACGAACCACAAACACTTGGGCTCTGAACTTGTTTCGCCTACTAAAACTTCCAACGTACACAGCCTCTCCTGCTCAATCTGCCCAGAGCTCAACACCGAAATTGCGAACGTCCAGCGATTGCTCCTACACTAAAGGTGCCAGCCCTGAAAGCTCTTGCTGGTCCTCATCTCCCACTGGTAACCTCTCAAACGAACCACAAATACTTGGGCTCTGAACTTGTTTAGCCTACTAAAACTTCCAACGTACACAGCCTCTCCTGCTCAATCTGGCCAGAGCTCAACACCGACATTGCGAACGTCCAGCGATTGCTCCTACACTAAAGGTGCCAGCCCTGAAAGCTCTTGCTGGTCCTCATCTCCCACTGGTAACCTCTCAAACGAACCACAAACACTTGGGCTCTCAACTTGTTTCGCCTACTAAAACTTCCAACGTACACAGCCTCTCCTGCTCAATCTGGCCAGAGCTCAACACCGACATTGCGAACGTCCAGCAATTGCTCCTACACTAAAGGTGCCAGCCCTGAAAGCTCTTGCTGGTCCTCATCTCCCACTGGTAACCTCTCAAACGAACCACAAACACTTGGGCTCTGAACTTGTTTAGCCTACTAAAACTTCCAACGTACACAGCCTCTCCTGCTCAATCTGCCCAGAGCTCAACACCGACATTGCGAACGTCCAGGGATTGCTCCTACACTAAAGGTGCCAGCCCTGAAAGCTCTTGCTGGTCCTCATGCTCCCACTGGTAACCTCTCAAACGAACCACAAACACTTGGGCTCTGAACTTGTTTAGCCTACTAAAACTTCCAACGTATACAGCCTCTCCTGCTCAATCTGGCCAGAGCTCAACACCGACATTGCGAACGTCCAGCGATTGCTCCTACACTAAAGGTGCCAGCCCTGAAAGCTCTTGCTGGTCCTCATCTCCCACTGGTAACCTCTCAAACGAACCACAAACACTTGGGCTCTGAACTTGTTTAGCCTACTAAAACTTCCAACGTACACAGCCTCTCCTGCTCAATCTGGCCAGAGCTCAACACCGACATTGCGAACGTCCAGCGATTGCTCCTACACTAAAGGTGCCAGCCCTGAAAGCTCTTGCTGGTCCTCATCTCCCACTGGTAACCTCTCAGACGAACCACAAACACTTGGCCTCTGAACTTGTTTAGCCTACTAAAACTTCCAACGTACACAGCCTCTCCTGCTCAATCTGGCCAGAGCTCAACACCGACATTGCGAACGTCCAGCGATTGCTCCCTACACTAAAGGTGCCAGCCCTGAAAGCTCTTGCTGGTCCTCATCTCCCACTGGTAACCTCTCAAACGAACCACAAACACTTGGGCTCTGAACTTGTTTAGCCTACTAAAACTTCCAACGTACACAGCCTCTCCTGCTCAATCTGGCCAGAGCTCAACACCGACATTGCGAACGTCCAGCGATTGCTCCTACACTAAAGGTGCCAGCCCTGAAAGCTCTTGCTGGTCCTCATCTCCCACTGGTAACCTCTCAAACGAACCACAAACACTTGGGCTCTGAACTTGTTTAGCCTACTAAAACTTCCAACGTACACAGCCTCTCCTGCTCAATCTGGCCAGAGCTCAACACCGAAATTGCGAACGTCCAGCGATTGCTCCTACACTAAAGGTGCCAGCCCTGAAAGCTCTTGCTGGTCCTCATCTCCCACTGGTAAACCTCTCAGACGAACCACAAACACTTGGCCTCTGAACTTGTTTAGCCTACTAAAACTTCCAACGTACACAGCCTCTCCTGCTCAATCTGGCCAGAGCTCAACACCGAAATTGCGAACGTCCAGCGATTGCTCCTACACTAAAGGTGCCAGCCCTGAAAGCTCTTGCTGGTCCTCATCTCCCACTGGTAACCTCTCAAACGAACCACAAATACTTGGGCTCTGAACTTGTTTAGCCTACTAAAACTTCCAACGTACACAGCCTCTCCTGCTCAATCTGGCCAGAGCTCAACACCGAAATTGCGAACGTCCAGCGATTGCTCCTACACTAAAGGTGCCAGCCCCTGAAAGCTCTTGATGGTCCTCATCTCCCACTGGTAACCTCTCAGACGAACCACAAACACTTGGGCTCTGAACTTGTTTAGCCTACTAAAACTTCCAACGTACACAGCCTCTCCTGCTCAATCTGGCCAGAGCTCAACACCGACATTGCGAACGTCCAGCGATTGCTCCTACACTAAAGGTGCCAGCCCTGAAAGCTCTTGCTGGTCCTCATCTCCCACTGGTAACCTCTCAAACGAACCAGAAACACTTGGGCTCTGAACTTGTTTAGCCTACTAAAACTTCCAACGTACACAGCCTCTCCTGCTCAATCTGGCCAGAGCTCAACACCGACATTGCGAACGTCCAGCGATTGCTCCTACACTAAAGGTGCCAGCCCTGAAAGCTCTTGCTGGTCCTCATCTCCCACTGGTAACCTCTCAAACGAACCACAAACACTTGGGCTCTGAACTTGTTTAGCCTACTAAAACTTCCAACGTACACAGCCTCTCCTGCTCAATCTGCCAGAGCTCAACACCGACATTGCGAACGTCCAGCGATTGCTCCTACACTAAAGGTGCCAGCCCTGAAAGCTCTTGCTGGTCCTCATCTCCCACTGGTAACCTCTCAAACGAACCACAAATACTTGGGCTCTGAACTTGTTTAGCCTACTAAAACTTCCAACGTACACAGCCTCTCCTGCTCAATCTGGCCAGAGCTCAACACCGACATTTGCGAACGTCCAGCGATTGCTCCTACACTAAAGGTGCCAGCCCTGAAAGCTCTTGCTGGTCCTCATCTCCCACTGGTAACCTCTCAAACGAACCACAAACACTTGGGCTCTGAACTTGTTTAGCCTACTAAAACTTCCAACGTACACAGCCTCTCCTGCTCAATCTGGCCAGAGCTCAACACCGACATTGCGAACGTCCAGGCAATTGCTCCTACACTAAAGGTGCCAGCCCTGAAAGCTCTTGCTGGTCCTCATCTCCCACTGGTAACCTCTCAAACGAACCACAAACACTTGGGCTCTGAACTTGTTTAGCCTACTAAAACTTCCAACGTACACAGCCTCTCCTGCTAATCTGGCCAGAGCTCAACACCGACATTGCGAACGTCCAGGGATTGCTCCTACACTAAAGGTGCCAGCCCTGAAAGCTCTTGCTGGTCCTCATCTCCCACTGGTAACCTCTCAAACGAACCACAAACACTTGGGCTCTGAACTTGTTTAGCCTACTAAAACTTCCAACGTATACAGCCTCTCCTGCTCAATCTGGCCAGAGCTCAACACCGACATTGCGAACGTCCAGCGATTGCTCCTACACTAAAGGTGCCAGCCCTGAAAGCTCTTGCTGGTCCTCATCTCCCACTGGTAACCTCTCAAACGAACCACAAACACTTGGCCTCTGAACTTGTTTAGCCTACTAAAACTTCCAACGTACACAGCCTCTCCTGCTCAATCTGGCCAGAGCTCAACACCGACATTGCGAACGTCCAGCGATTGCTCCTACACTAAAGGTGCCAGCCCTGAAAGCTCTTGCTGGTCCTCATCTCCCACTGGTAACCTCTCAAACGAACCACAAACACTTGGGCTCTGAACTTGTTTAGCCTACTAAAACTTCCAACGTACACAGCCTCTCCTGCTCAATCTGGCCAGAGCTCAACACCGAAATTGCGAACGTCCAGCGATTGCTCCTACACTAAAGGTGCCAGCCCTGAAAGCTCTTGCTGGTCCTCATCTCCCACTGGTAACCTCTCAGACGAACCACAAACACTTGGCCTCTGAACTTGTTTAGCCTACTAAAACTTCCAACGTACACAGCCTCTCCTGCTCAATCTGGCCAGAGCTCAACACCGACATTGCGAACGTCCAGCGATTGCTCCTACACTAAACGTGCCAGCCCTGAAGCTCTTGCTGGTCCTCATCTCCCACTGGTAACCTCTCAAACGAACCACAAACACTTGGGCTCTGAACTTGTTTAGCCTACTAAAACTTCCAACGTACACAGCCTCTCCTGCTCAATCTGCCCAGAGCTCAACACCGAAATTGCGAACGTCCAGCGATTGCTCCTACACTAAAGGTGCCAGCCCTGAAAGCTCTTGCTGGTCCTCATCTCCCACTGGTAACCTCTCAAACGAACCACAAACACTTGGGCTCTGAACTTGTTTAGCCTACTAAAACTTCCAACGTACACAGCCTCTCCTGCTCAATCTGGCCAGAGCTCAACACCGAAATTGCGAACGTCCAGCGATTGCTCCTACACTAAAGGTGCCAGCCCTGAAAGCTCTTGATGGTCCTCATCTCCCACTGGTAACCTCTCAGACGAACCACAAACACTTGGGCTCTGAACTTGTTTAGCCTACTAAAACTTCCAACGTACACAGCCTCTCCTGCTCAATCTGGCCAGAGCTCAACACCGACATTGCGAACGTCCAGCGATTGCTCCTACACTAAAGGTGCCAGCCCTGAAAGCTCTTGCTGGTCCTCATCTCCCACTGGTAACCTCTCAAACGAACCAGAAACACTTGGGCTCTGAACTTGTTTAGCCTACTAAAACTTCCAACGTACACAGCCTCTCCTGCTCAATCTGGCCAGAGCTCAACACCGACATTGCGAACGTCCAGCGATTGCTCCTACACTAAAGGTGCCAGCCCTGAAAGCTCTTGCTGGTCCTCATCTCCCACTGGTAACCTCTCAAACGAACCACAAACACTTGGGCTCTGAACTTGTTTAGCCTACTAAAACTTCCAACGTACACAGCCTCTCCTGCTCAATCTGGCCAGAGCTCAACACCGAAATGCGAACGTCCAGCGATTGCTCCTACACTAAAGGTGCCAGCCCTGAAAGCTCTTGCTGGTCCTCATCTCCCACTGGTAACCTCTCAAACGAACCACAAACACTTGGGCTCTGAACTTGTTTAGGCCTGCTAAAACTTCCAACGTACACAGCCTCTCCTGCTCAATCTGGCCAGAGCTCAACACCGAAATTGCGAACGTCCAGCGATTGCTCCTACACTAAAGGTGCCAGCCCTGAAAGCTCTTGCAGGTCCTCATCTCCCACTGGTAACCTCTCAAACGAACCACAAACACTTGGGCTCTGAACTTGTTTAGCCTACTAAAACTTCCAACGTACACAGCCTCTCCTGCTCAATCTGGCCAGAGCTCAACACCGACATTGCGAACGTCCAGCGATTGCTCCTACACTAAAGGTGCCAGCCCTGAAAGCTCTTGCTGGTCCTCATCTCCCACTGGTAACCTCTCAAACGAACCACAAACACTTGGCCTCTGAACTTGTTTAGCCTACTAAAACTTCCAACGTACACAGCCTCTCCTGCTCAATCTGGCCAGAGCTCAACACCGACATTGCGAACGTCCAGCGATTGCTCCTACACTAAAGGTGCCAGCCCTGAAAGCTCTTGCTGGTCCTCATCTCCCACTGGTAACCTCTCAAACGAACCACAAACACTTGGCCTCTGAACTTGTTTAGCCTACTAAAACTTCCAACGTACACAGCCTCTCCTGCTCAATCTGGCCAGAGCTCAACACCGAAATTGCGAACGGCCAGCGATTGCTCCTACACTAAAGGTGCCAGCCCTGAAAGCTCTTGCTGGTCCTCATCTCCCACTGCTAACCTCTCAAACGAACCACAAACACTTGGGCTCTGAACTTGTTTAGCCTACTAAAACTTCCAACGTACACAGCCTCTCCTGCTCAATCTGGCCAGAGCTCAACACCGAAATTGCGAACGTCCAGCGATTGCTCCTACACTAAAGGTGCCAGCCCTGAAAGCTCTTGCTGGTCCTCATCTCCCACTGGTAACCTCTCAAACGAACCACAAAACACTTGGGCTCTGAACTTGTTTAGCCTACTAAAACTTCCAACGTACACAGGCCTCTCCTGCTCAATCTGGCCAGAGCTCAACACCGACATTGCGAACGTCCAGCGATTGCTCCTACACTAAAGGTGCCAGCCCTGAAAGCTCTTGCTGGTCCTCATCTCCCACTGGTAACCTCTCAAACGAACCACAAACACTTGGGCTCTGAACTTGTTTAGCCTACTAAAACTTCCAACGTACACAGCCTCTCCTGCTCAATCTGGCCAGAGCTCAACACCGACATTGCGAACGTCCAGCGATTGCTCCTACACTAAAGGTGCCAGCCCTGAAAGCTCTTGCTGGTCCTCATCTCCCACTGGTAACCTCTCAAACGAACCACAAACACTTGGGCTCTGAACTTGTTTAGCCTACTAAAACTTCCAACGTACACAGCCTCTCCTGCTCAATCTGCCCAGAGCTCAACACCGAAATTGCGAACGTCCAGCGATTGCTCCTACACTAAAGGTGCCAGCCCTGAAAGCTCTTGCTGGTCCTCATCTCCCACTGGTAACCTCTCAAACGAACCACAAATCACTTGGGCTCTGAACTTGTTTAGCCTACTAAAACTTCCAACGTACACAGCCTCTCCTGCTCAATCTGGCCAGAGCTCAACACCGACATTGCGAACGTCCAGCGATTGCTCCTACACTAAAGGTGCCAGCCCTGAAAGCTCTTGCTGGTCCTCATCTCCCACTGGTAACCTCTCAAACGAACCACAAAACACTTGGGCTCTCAACTTGTTTAGCCTACTAAAACTTCCAACGTACACAGCCTCTCCTGCTCAATCTGGCCAGAGCTCAACACCGACATTGCGAACGTCCAGCGATTGCTCCTACACTAAAGGTGCCAGCCCTGAAAGCTCTTGCTGGTCCTCATCTCCCACTGGTAACCTCTCAAACGAACCACAAACACTTGGGCTCTGAACTTGTTTAGCCTACTAAAACTTCCAACGTACACAGCCTCTCCTGCTCAATCTGGCCAGAGCTCAACACCGACATTGCGAACGTCCAGCGATTGCTCCTACACTAAAGGTGCCAGCCCTGAAAGCTCTTGCTGGTCCTCATCTCCCACTGGTAACCTCTCAAACGAACCACAAACACTTGGGCTCTGAACTTGTTTAGCCTACTAAAACTTCCAACGTACACAGCCTCTCCTGCTCAATCTGGCCAAAATTCACCAACAAAATTGCGAACGTCCAGCGATTGCTCCTACACTAAAGGTGCCAGCCCTGAAAGCTCTTGCTGGTCCTCATCTCCCACTTGGTAACCTCTCAAACGAACCACAAACACTTGGGCTCTGAACTTGTTTAGCCTACTAAAACTTCCAACGTACACAGCCTCTCCTGCTCAATCTGGCCAGAGCTCAACACCGAAATTGCGAACGTCCAGCGATTGCTCCTACACTAAAGGTGCCAGCCCTGAAAGCTCTTGCTGGTCCTCATCTCCCACTGGTAACCTCTCAAACGAACCACAAACACTTGGGCCTCTGAACTTGTTTAGGCTGCTAAAACTTCCAACGTACACAGCCTCTCCTGCTCAATCTGGCCAGAGCTCAACACCGAAATTGCGAACGTCCAGCGATTGCTCCTACACTAAAGGTGCCAGCCCTGAAAGCTCTTGCAGGTCCTCATCTCCCACTGGTAACCTCTCAAACGAACCACAAACACTTGGGCTCTCAACTTGTTTAGCCTACTAAAACTTCCAACGTACACAGCCTCTCCTGCTCAATCTGGCCAGAGCTCAACACCGACATTGCGAACGTCCAGCGATTGCTCCTACACTAAAGGTGCCAGCCCTGAAAGCTCTTGCTGGTCCTCATCTCCCACTGGTAACCTCTCAAACGAACCACAAACACTTGGCCTCTGAACTTGTTTAGCCTACTAAAACTTCCAACGTACACAGCCTCTCCTGCTCAATCTGGCCAGAGCTCAACACCGACATTGCGAACGTCCAGCGATTGCTCCTACACTAAAGGTGCCAGCCCTGAAAGCTCTTGCTGGTCCTCATCTCCACTGGTAACCTCTCAAACGAACCACAAACACTTGGCCTCTGAACTTGTTTAGCCTACTAAAACTTCCAACGTACACAGCCTCTCCTGCTCAATCTGGCCAGAGCTCAACACCGAAATTGCGAACGGCCAGCGATTGCTCCTACACTAAAGGTGCCAGCCCTGAAAGCTCTTGCTGGTCCTCATCTCCCACTGCTAACCTCTCAAACGAACCACAAACACTTGGGCTCTGAACTTGTTTAGCCTACTAAAACTTCCAACGTACACAGCCTCTCCTGCTCAATCTGGCCAGAGCTCAACACCGAAATTGCGAACGTCCAGCGATTGCTCCTACACTAAAGGTGCCAGCCCTGAAAGCTCTTGCTGGTCCTCATCTCCCAATGGTAACCTCTCAAACGAACCACAAACACTTGGGCTCTGAACTTGTTTAGCCTACTAAAACTTCCAACGTACACAGGCCTCTCCTGCTCAATCTGGCCAGAGCTCAACACCGACATTGCGAACGTCCAGCGATTGCTCCTACACTAAAGGTGCCAGCCCTGAAAGCTCTTGCTGGTCCTCATCTCCCACTGGTAACCTCTCAAACGAACCACAAACACTTGGGCTCTGAACTTGTTTAGCCTACTAAAACTTCCAACGTACACAGCCTCTCCTGCTCAATCTGGCCAGAGCTCAACACCGACATTGCGAACGTCCAGCGATTGCTCCTACACTAAAGGTGCCAGCCCTGAAAGCTCTTGCTGGTCCTCATCTCCCACTGGTAACCTCTCAAACGAACCACAAACACTTGGGCTCTGAACTTGTTTCGCCTACTAAAACTTCCAACGTACACAGCCTCTCCTGCTCAATCTGCCCAGAGCTCAACACCGAAATTGCGAACGTCCAGCGATTGCTCCTACACTAAAGGTGCCAGCCCTGAAAGCTCTTGCTGGTCCTCATCTCCCACTGGTAACCTCTCAAACGAACCACAAATACTTGGGCTCTGAACTTGTTTAGCCTACTAAAACTTCCAACGTACACAGCCTCTCCTGCTCAATCTGGCCAGAGCTCAACACCGACATTGCGAACGTCCAGCGATTGCTCCTACACTAAAGGTGCCAGCCCTGAAAGCTCTTGCTGGTCCTCATCTCCCACTGGTAACCTCTCAAACGAACCACAAACACTTGGGCTCTCAACTTGTTTAGCCTACTAAAACTTCCAACGTACACAGCCTCTCCTGCTCAATCTGGCCAGAGCTCAACACCGACATTGCGAACGTCCAGCAATTGCTCCTACACTAAAGGTGCCAGCCCTGAAAGCTCTTGCTGGTCCTCATCTCCCACTGGTAACCTCTCAAACGAACACAAACACTTGGGCTCTGAACTTGTTTAGCCTACTAAAACTTCCAACGTACACAGCCTCTCCTGCTCAATCTGGCCAGAGCTCAACACCGACATTGCGAACGTCCAGCGATTGCTCCTACACTAAAGGTGCCAGCCCTGAAAGCTCTTGCTGGTCCTCATCTCCCACTGGTAACCTCTCAAACGAACCACAAACACTTGGGCTCTGAACTTGTTTAGCCTACTAAAACTTCCAACGTACACAGCCTCTCCTGCTCAATCTGGCCAAAATTCACCAACCGAAATTGCGAACGTCCAGCGATTGCTCCTACACTAAAGGTGCCAGCCCTGAAAGCTCTTGCTGGTCCTCATCTCCCACTGGTAACCTCTCAAACGAACCACAAACACTTGGGCTCTGAACTTGTTTAGCCTACTAAAACTTTCCAACGTACACAGCCTCTCCTGCTCAATCTGGCCAGAGCTCAACACCGACATTGCGAACGTCCAGCGATTGCTCCTACACTAAAGGTGCCAGCCCTGAAAGCTCTTGCTGGTCCTCATCTCCCACTGGTAACCTCTCAGACGAACCACAAACACTTGGCCTCTGAACTTGTTTAGCCTACTAAAACTTCCAACGTACACAGCCTCTCCTGCTCAATCTGGCCAGAGCTCAACACCGACATTGCGAACGTCCAGCGATTGCTCCTACACTAAAGGTGCCAGCCCTGAAAGCTCTTGCTGGTCCTCATCTCCCACTGGTAACCTCTCAAACGAACCACAAACACTTGGGCTCTGAACTTGTTTAGCCTACTAAAACTTCCAACGTACACAGCCTCTCCTGCTCAATCTGGCCAGAGCTCAACACCGACATTGCGAACGTCCAGCGATTGCTCCCTACACTAAAGGTGCCAGCCCTGAAAGCTCTTGCTGGTCCTCATCTCCCACTGGTAACCTCTCAAACGAACCACAAACACTTGGGCTCTGAACTTGTTTAGCCTACTAAAACTTCCAACGTACACAGCCTCTCCTGCTCAATCTGGCCAGAGCTCAACACCGACATTGCGAACGTCCAGCGATTGCTCCTACACTAAAGGTGCCAGCCCTGAAAGCTCTTGCTGGTCCTCATCTCCCACTGGTAACCTCTCAGACGAACCACAAACACTTGGCCTCTGAACTTGTTTAGCCTACTAAAACTTCCAACGTACACAGCCCTCTCCTGCTCAATCTGGCCAGAGCTCAACACCGACATTGCGAACGTCCAGCGATTGCTCCTACACTAAAGGTGCCAGCCCTGAAAGCTCTTGCTGGTCCTCATCTCCCACTGGTAACCTCTCAAACGAACCACAAACACTTGGGCTCTGAACTTGTTTAGCCTACTAAAACTTCCAACGTACACAGCCTCTCCTGCTCAATCTGCCCAGAGCTCAACACCGAAAATTGCGAACGTCCAGCGATTGCTCCTACACTAAAGGTGCCAGCCCTGAAAGCTCTTGCTGGTCCTCATCTCCCACTGGTAACCTCTCAAACGAACCACAAACACTTGGGCTCTGAACTTGTTTAGCCTACTAAAACTTCCAACGTACACAGCCTCTCCTGCTCAATCTGGCCAGAGCTCAACACCGACATTGCGAACGTCCAGCGATTGCTCCTACACTAAAGGTGCCAGCCCTGAAAGCTCTTGCTGGTCCTCATCTCCCACTGGTAACCTCTCAGACGAACCACAAACACTTGGGCTCTGAACTTGTTTAGCCTACTAAAACTTCCAACGTACACAGCCTCTCCTGCTCAATCTGGCCAGAGCTCAACACCGACATTGCGAACGTCCAGCGATTGCTCCTACACTAAAGGTGCCAGCCCTGAAAGCTCTTGCTGGTCCTCATCTCCCACTGGTAACCTCTCAAACGAACCAGAAACACTTGGGCTCTGAACTTGTTTAGCCTACTAAAACTTCCAACGTACACAGCCTCTCCTGCTCAATCTGGCCAGAGCTCAACACCGACATTGCGAACGTCCAGCGATTGCTCCTACACTAAAGGTGCCAGCCCTGAAAGCTCTTGCTGGTCCTCATCTCCCACTGGTAACCTCTCAAACGAACCACAAACACTTGGCCTCTGAACTTGTTTAGCCTACTAAAACTTCCAACGTACACAGCCTCTCCTGCTCAATCTGCCAGAGCTCAACACCGACATTGCGAACGTCCAGCGATTGCTCCTACACTAAAGGTGCCAGCCCTGAAAGCTCTTGCTGGTCCTCATCTCCCACTGGTAACCTCTCAAACGAACCACAAATACTTGGGCTCTGAACTTGTTTAGCCTACTAAAACTTCCAACGTACACAGCCTCTCCTGCTCAATCTGGCCAGAGCTCAACACCGACATTGCGAACGTCCAGCGATTGCTCCTACACTAAAGGTGCCAGCCCTGAAAGCTCTTGCTGGTCCTCATCTCCACTGGTAACCTCTCAGACGAACCACAAACACTTGGGCTCTGAACTTGTTTAGCCTACTAAAACTTCCAACGTACACAGCCTCTCCTGCTCAATCTGGCCAGAGCTCAACACCGACATTGCGAACGTCCAGCGATTGCTCCTACACTAAAGGTGCCAGCCCTGAAAGCTCTTGCTGGTCCTCATCTCCCACTGGTAAACCTCTCAAACGAACCACAAACACTTGGCCTCTGAACTTGTATAGCCTACTAAAACTTCCAACGTACACAGCCTCTCCTGCTCAATCTGGCCAGAGCTCAACACCGACATTGCGAACGTCCAGCGATTGCTCCTACACTAAAGGTGCCAGCCCTGAAAGCTCTTGCTGGTCCTCATCTCCCACTGGTAAACCTCTCAAACGAACCACAAACACTTGGGCTCTGAACTTGTTTAGCCTACTAAAACTTCCAACGTACACAGCCTCTCCTGCTCAATCTGGCCAGAGCTCAACACCGACATTGCGAACGTCCAGCGATTGCTCCTACACTAAAGGTGCCAGCCCTGAAAGCTCTTGCTGGTCCTCATCTCCCACTGGTAACCTCTCAAACGAACCACAAACACTTGGGCTCTGAACTTGTTTAGCCTACTAAAACTTAGTACACAGCCTCTCCTGCTCAATCTGGCCAGAGCTCAACACCGACATTGCGAACGTCCAGCGATTGCTCCTACACTAAAGGTGCCAGCCCTGAAAGCTCTTGCTGGTCCTCATCTCCCACTGGTAACCTCTCAAACGAACCACAAACACTTGGGCTCTGAACTTGTTTAGCCTACTAAAACTTCCAACGTACACAGCCTCTCCTGCTCAATCTGGCCAGAGCTCAACACCGAAATTGCGAACGTCCAGCGATTGCTCCTACACTAAAGGTGCCAGCCCTGAAAGCTCTTGCTGGTCCTCATCTCCCACTGGTAACCTCTCAGACGAACCACAAACACTTGGCTCTGAACTTGTTTAGCCTACTAAAACTTCCAACGTACACAGCCTCTCCTGCTCAATCTGGCCAGAGCTCAACACCGACATTGCGAACGTCCAGCGATTGCTCCTACACTAAAGTGCCAGCCCTGAAAGCTCTTGCTGGTCCTCATCTCCCACTGGTAACCTCTCAAACGAACCACAAACACTTGGCCTCTGAACTTGTTTAGCCTACTAAAACTTCCAACGTACACAGCCTCTCCTGCTCAATCTGGCCAGAGCTCAACACCGACATTGCGAACGTCCAGCGATTGCTCCTACACTAAAGGTGCCAGCCCTGAAAGCTCTTGCTGGTCCTCATCTCCCACTGGTAACCTCTCAAACGAACCACAAACACTTGGGCTCTGAACTTGTTTAGCCTACTAAAACTTCCAACGTACACAGCCTCTCCTGCTCAATCTGGCCAGAGCTCAACACCTGACATTGCGAACGTCCAGCGATTGCTCCTACACTAAAGGTGCCAGCCCTGAAAGCTCTTGCTGGTCCTCATCTCCCACTGGTAACCTCTCAGACGAACCACAAACACTTGGGCTCTGAACTTGTTTAGCCTACTAAAACTTCCAACGTACACAGCCTCTCCTGCTCAATCTGGCCAGAGCTCAACACCGACATTGCGAACGTCCAGCGATTGCTCCTACACTAAAGGTGCCAGCCCTGAAAGCTCTTGCTGGTCCTCATCTCCCACTGGTAACCTCTCAAACGAACCACAAACACTTGGCCTCTGAACTTGTTTAGCCTACTAAAACTTCCAACGTACACAGCCTCTCCTGCTCAATCTGGCCAGAGCTCAACACCGAAATTGCGAACGTCCAGCGATTGCTCCTACACTAAAGGTGCCAGCCCTGAAAGCTCTTGCTGGTCCTCATCTCCCACTGGTAACCTCTCAAACGAACCACAAATACTTGGGCTCTGAACTTGTTTAGCCTACTAAAACTTCCAACGTACACAGCCTCTCCTGCTCAATCTGGCCAGAGCTCAACACCGACATTGCGAACGTCCAGCGATTGCTCCTACACTAAAGGTGCCAGCCCTGAAAGCTCTTGCTGGTCCTCATCTCCCACTGGTAGCCTCTCAGACGAACCACAAACACTTGGCTCTGAACTTGTTTAGCCTACTAAAACTTCCAACGTACACAGCCTCTCCTGCTCAATCTGGCCAGAGCTCAACACCGACATTGCGAACGTCCAGCGATTGCTCCTACACTAAAGGTGCCAGCCCTGAAAGCTCTTGCTGGTCCTCATCTCCCACTGGTAACCTCTCAAACGAACCACAAACACTTGGGCTCTGAACTTGTTTAGCCTACTAAAACTTCCAACGTACACAGCCTCTCCTGCTCAATCTGCCCAGAATTCAGCAACGAAATTGCGAACGTCCAGCGATTGCTCCTACACTAAAGGTGCCAGCCCTGAAAGCTCTTGCTGGTCCTCATCTCCCACTGGTAACCTCTCAAACGAACCACAAACACTTGGGCTCTGAACTTGTTTAGCCTACTAAAACTTCCAACGTACACAGCCTCTCCTGCTCAATCTGGCCAGAGCTCAACACCGAAATTGCGAACGTCCAGCGATTGCTCCTACACTAAAGGTGCCAGCCCTGAAAGCTCTTGCTGGTCCTCATCTCCCACTGGTAACCTCTCAGACGAACCACAAACACTTGGCCTCTGAACTTGTTTAGCCTACTAAAACTTCCAACGTACACAGCCTCTCCTGCTCAATCTGGCCAGAGCTCAACACCGACATTGCGAACGTCCAGCGATTGCTCCTACACTGAAGGTGCCAGCCCTGAAAGCTCTTGCTGGTCCTCATCTCCCACTGGTAACCTCTCAAACGAACCACAAACACTTGGCCTCTGAACTTGTTTAGCCTACTAAAACTTCCAACGTACACAGCCTCTCCTGCTCAATCTGGCCAGAGCTCAACACCGACATTGCGAACGTCCAGCGATTGCTCCTACACTAAAGGTGCCAGCCCTGAAAGCTCTTGCTGGTCCTCATCTCCCACTGGTAACCTCTCAAACGAACCACAAACACTTGGGCTCTGAACTTGTTTAGCCTACTAAAACTTCCAACGTACACAGCCTCTCCTGCTCAATCTGGCCAGAGCTCAACACCGAAATTGCGAACGTCCAGCGATTGCTCCTACACTAAAGGTGCCAGCCCTGAAAGCTCTTGCTGGTCCTCATCTCCCACTGGTAACCTCTCAGACGAACCACAAACACTTGGGCTCTGAACTTGTTTAGCCTACTAAAACTTCCAACGTACACAGCCTCTCCTGCTCAATCTGGCCAGAGCTCAACACCGACATTGCGAACGTCCAGCGATTGCTCCTACACTAAAGGTGCCAGCCCTGAAAGCTCTTGCTGGTCCTCATCTCCCACTGCTAACCTCTCAGACGAACCACAAACACTTGGGCTCTGAACTTGTTTAGCCTACTAAAACTTCCAACGTACACAGCCTCTCCTGCTCAATCTGGCCAGAGCTCAACACCGACATTGCGAACGTCCAGCGATTGCTCCTACACTAAAGGTGCCAGCCCTGAAAGCTCTTGCTGGTCCTCATCTCCCACTGGTAACCTCTCAAACGAACCACAAACACTTGGGCTCTGAACTTGTTTAGCCTACTAAACTTCCAACGTACACAGCCTCTCCTGCTCAATCTGGCCAGAGCTCAACACCGACATTGCGAACGTCCAGCGATTGCTCCTACACTAAAGGTGCCAGCCCTGAAAGCTCTTGCTGGTCCTCATCTCCCACTGGTAACCTCTCAAACGAACCACAAACACTTGGGCTCTGAACTTGTTTAGCCTACTAAAACTTCCAACGTACACAGCCTCTCCTGCTCAATCTGGCCAGAGCTCAACACCGAAATTGCGACGTCCAGCGATTGCTCCTACACTAAAGGTGCCAGCCCTGAAAGCTCTTGCTGGTCCTCATCTCCCACTGGTAACCTCTCAAACGAACCACAAACACTTGGGCTCTGAACTTGTTTAGCCTACTAAAACTTCCAACGTACACAGCCTCTCCTGCTCAATCTGGCCAGAGCTCAACACCGAAATTGCGAACGTCCAGCGATTGCTCCTACACTAAAGGTGCCAGCCCTGAAAGCTCTTGCTGGTCCTCATCTCCCACTGGTAACCTCTCAAACGAACCACAAACACTTGGGCTCTGAACTTGTTTAGCCTACTAAAACTTCCAACGTACACAGCCTCTCCTGCTCAATCTGGCCAGAGCTCAACACCGACATTGCGAACGTCCAGCGATTGCTCCTACACTAAAGGTGCCAGCCCTGAAAGCTCTTGCTGGTCCTCATCTCCCACTGGTAACCTCTCAGACGAACCACAAACACTTGGGCTCTGAACTTGTTTAGCCTACTAAAACTTCCAACGTACACAGCCTCTCCTGCTCAATCTGGCCAGAGCTCAACACCGACATTGCGAACGTCCAGCGATTGCTCCTACACTAAAGGTGCCAGCCCTGAAAGCTCTTGCTGGTCCTCATCTCCCACTGGTAACCTCTCAAACGAACCACAAACACTTGGGCTCTGAACTTGTTTAGCCTACTAAAACTTCCAACGTACACAGCCTCTCCTGCTCAATCTGGCCAGAGCTCAACACCGAAATTGCGAACGTCCAGCGATTGCTCCTACACTAAAGGTGCCAGCCCTGAAAGCTCTTGCTGGTCCTCATCTCCCACTGGTAACCTCTCAAACGAACCACAAACACTTGGGCTCTGAACTTGTTTAGCCTACTAAAACTTCCAACGTACACAGCCTCTCCTGCTCAATCTGGCCAGAGCTCAACACCGACATTGCGAACGTCCAGCGATTGCTCCTACACTAAAGGTGCCAGCCCTGAAAGCTCTTGCTGGTCCTCATCTCCCACTGGTAACCTCTCAGACGAACCACAAACACTTGGGCTCTGAACTTGTTTAGCCTACTAAAACTTCCAACGTACACAGCCTCTCCTGCTCAATCTGGCCAGAGCTCAACACCGACATTGCGAACGTCCAGCGATTGCTCCTACACTAAAGGTGCCAGCCCTGAAAGCTCTTGCTGGTCCTCATCTCCCACTGGTAACCTCTCAAACGAACCACAAACACTTGGGCTCTGAACTTGTTTAGCCTACTAAAACTTCCAACGTACACAGCCTCTCCTGCTCAATCTGGCCAGAGCTCAGCAACGAAATTGCGAACGTCCAGCGATTGCTCCTACACTAAAGGTGCCAGCCCTGAAAGCTCTTGCTGGTCCTCATCTCCCACTGGTAACCTCTCAAACGAACCACAAACACTTGGGCTCTGAACTTGTTAGCCTACTAAAACTTCCAACGTACACAGCCTCTCCTGCTCAATCTGGCCAGAGCTCAACACCGACATTGCGAACGTCCAGCGATTGCTCCTACACTAAAGGTGCCAGCCCTGAAAGCTCTTGCTGGTCCTCATCTCCCACTGGTAACCTCTCAGACGAACCACAAACACTTGGCCTCTGAACTTGTTTAGCCTACTAAAACTTCCAACGTACACAGCCTCTCCTGCTCAATCTGGCCAGAGCTCAACACCGACATTGCGAACGTCCAGCGATTGCTCCTACACTAAGGTGCCAGCCCTGAAAGCTCTTGCTGGTCCTCATCTCCCACTGGTAACCTCTCAAACGAACCACAAACACTTGGGCTCTGAACTTGTTTAGCCTACTAAAACTTCCAACGTACACAGCCTCTCCTGCTCAATCTGGCCAGAGCTCAACACCGACATTGCGAACGTCCAGCGATTGCTCCTACACTAAAGGTGCCAGCCCTGAAAGCTCTTGCTGGTCCTCATCTCCCACTGGTAACCTCTCAAACGAACCACAAACACTTGGGCTCTGAACTTGTTTAGCCTACTAAAACTTCCAACGTACACAGCCTCTCCTGCTCAATCTGGCCAGAGCTCAACACCGAAATTGCGAACGTCCAGCGATTGCTCCTACACTAAAGGTGCCAGCCCTGAAAGCTCTTGCTGGTCCTCATCTCCCACTGGTAACCTCTCAGACGAACCACAAACACTTGGGCTCTGAACTTGTTTAGCCTACTAAAACTTCCAACGTACACAGCCTCTCCTGCTCAATCTGGCCAGAGCTCAACACCGACATTGCGAACGTCCAGCGATTGCTCCTACACTAAAGGTGCCAGCCCTGAAAGCTCTTGCTGGTCCTCATCTCCCACTGGTAACCTCTCAGACGAACCACAAACACTTGGGCTCTGAACTTGTTTAGCCTACTAAAACTTCCAACGTACACAGCCTCTCCTGCTCAATCTGGCCAGAGCTCAACACCGACATTGCGAACGTCCAGCGATTGCTCCTACACTAAAGGTGCCAGCCCTGAAAGCTCTTGCTGGTCCTCATCTCCCACTGGTAACCTCTCAAACGAACCACAAACACTTGGGCTCTGAACTTGTTTAGCCTACTAAAACTTCCAACGTACACAGCCTCTCCTGCTCAATCTGGCCAGAGCTCAACACCGACATTGCGAACGTCCAGCGATTGCTCCTACACTAAAGGTGCCAGCCCTGAAAGCTCTTGCTGGTCCTCATCTCCCACTGGTAACCTCTCAAACGAACCACAAACACTTGGGCTCTGAACTTGTTTAGCCTACTAAAACTTCCAACGTACACAGCCTCTCCTGCTCAATCTGGCCAGAGCTCAACACCGAAATTGCGGACGTCCAGCGATTGCTCCTACACTAAAGGTGCCAGCCCTGAAAGCTCTTGCTGGCTCCTCATCTCCCACTGGTAACCTCTCAAACGAACCACAAACACTTGGGCTCTGAACTTGTTTAGCCTACTAAAACTTCCAACGTACACAGCCTCTCCTGCTCAATCTGGCCAGAGCTCAACACCGAAATTGCGAACGTCCAGCGATTGCTCCTACACTAAAGGTGCCAGCCCTGAAAGCTCTTGCTGGTCCTCATCTCCCACTGGTAACCTCTCAAACGAACCACAAACACTTGGGCTCTGAACTTGTTTAGCTACTAAAACTTCCAACGTACACAGCCTCTCCTGCTCAATCTGGCCAGAGCTCAACACCGAAATTGCGAACGTCCAGCGATTGCTCCTACACTAAAGGTGCCAGCCCTGAAAGCTCTTGCTGGTCCTCATCTCCCACTGGTAACCTCTCAAACGAACCACAAACACTTGGCTCTGAACTTGTTTAGCCTACTAAAACTTCCAACGTACACAGCCTCTCCTGCTCAATCTGGCCAGAGCTCAACACCGACATTGCGAACGTCCAGCGATTGCTCCTACACTAAAGGTGCCAGCCCTGAAAGCTCTTGCTGGTCCTCATCTCCCACTGGTAACCTCTCAGACGAACCACAAACACTTGGGCTCTCAACTTGTTTAGCCTACTAAAACTTCCAACGTACACAGCCTCTCCTGCTCAATCTGGCCAGAGCTCAACACCGAAATTGCGAACGTCCAGCGATTGCTCCTACACTAAAGGTGCCAGCCCTGAAAGCTCTTGCTGGTCCTCATCTCCCACTGCTAACCTCTCAAACGAACCACAAACACTTGGGCTCTGAACTTGTTTAGCCTACTAAAACTTCCAACGTACACAGCCTCTCCTGCTCAATCTGGCCAGAGCTCAACACCGACATTGCGAACGTCCAGCGATTGCTCCTACACTAAAGGTGCCAGCCCTGAAAGCTCTTGCTGGTCCTCATCTCCCACTGGTAACCTCTCAAACGAACCACAAACACTTGGGCTCTGAACTTGTTTAGCCTACTAAAACTTCCAACGTACACAGCCTCTCCTGCTCAATCTGGCCAGAGCTCAACACCGACATTGCGAACGTCCAGCGATTGCTCCTACACTAAAGGTGCCAGCCCTGAAAGCTCTTGCTGGTCCTCATCTCCCACTGGTAACCTCTCAAACGAACCACAAACACTTGGCCTCTGAACTTGTTTAGCCTACTAAAACTTCCAACGTACACAGCCTCTCCTGCTCAATCTGGCCAGAGCTCAACACCGACATTGCGAACGTCCAGCGATTGCTCCTACACTAAAGGTGCCAGCCCTGAAAGCTCTTGCTGGTCCTCATCTCCCACTGGTAACCTCTCAAACGAACCACAAACACTTGGGCTCTGAACTTGTTTAGCCTACTAAAACTTCCAACGTACACAGCCTCTCCTGCTCAATCTGGCCAGAGCTCAACACCGAAATTGCGACGTCCAGCGATTGCTCCTACACTAAAGGTGCCAGCCCTGAAAGCTCTTGCTGGTCCTCATCTCCCACTGGTAACCTCTCAAACGAACCACAAACACTTGGGCTCTGAACTTGTTTAGCCTACTAAAACTTCCAACGTACACAGCCTCTCCTGCTCAATCTGGCCAGAGCTCAACACCGAAATTGCGAACGTCCAGCGATTGCTCCTACACTAAAGGTGCCAGCCCTGAAAGCTCTTGCTGGTCCTCATCTCCCACTGGTAACCTCTCAAACGAACCACAAACACTTGGGCTCTGAACTTGTTTAGCCTACTAAAACTTCCAACGTACACAGCCTCTCCTGCTCAATCTGGCCAGAGCTCAACACCGAAATTGCGAACGTCCAGCGATTGCTCCTACACTAAAGGTGCCAGCCCTGAAAGCTCTTGCAGGTCCTCATCTCCCACTGGTAACCTCTCAAACGAACCACAAACACTTGGGCTCTCGAACTTGTTTAGCCTACTAAAACTTCCAACGTACACAGCCTCTCCTGCTCAATCTGGCCAGAGCTCAACACCGACATTGCGAACGTCCAGCGATTGCTCCTACACTAAAGGTGCCAGCCCTGAAAGCTCTTGCTGGTCCTCATCTCCCACTGGTAACCTCTCAAACGAACCACAAACACTTGGCCTCTGAACTTGTTTAGCCTACTAAAACTTCCAACGTACACAGCCTCTCCTGCTCAATCTGGCCAGAGCTCAACACCGACATTGCGAACGTCCAGCGATTGCTCCTACACTAAAGGTGCCAGCCCTGAAAGCTCTTGCTGGTCCTCATCTCCCACTGGTAACCTCTCAAACGAACCACAAACACTTGGGCTCTGAACTTGTTTAGCCTACTAAAACTTCCAACGTACACAGCCTCTCCTGCTCAATCTGGCCAGAGCTCAACACCGAAATTGCGAACGTCCAGCGATTGCTCCTACACTAAAGGTGCCAGCCCTGAAAGCTCTTGCTGGTCCTCATCTCCCACTGGTAACCTCTCAAACGAACCACAAACACTTGGGCTCTGAACTTGTTTAGCCTACTAAAACTTCCAACGTACACAGCCTCTCCTGCTCAATCTGGCCAGAGCTCAACACCGACATTGCGAACGTCCAGCGATTGCTCCTACACTAAAGGTGCCAGCCCTGAAAGCTCTTGCTGGTCCTCATCTCCCACTGGTAACCTCTCAAACGAACCACAAACACTTGGGCTCTGAACTTGTTTAGCCTACTAAAACTTCCAACGTACACAGCCTCTCCTGCTCAATCTGGCCAGAGCTCAACACCGACATTGCGAACGTCCAGCGATTGCTCCTACACTAAAGGTGCCAGCCCTGAAAGCTCTTGCTGGTCCTCATCTCCCACTGGTAACCTCTCAAACGAACCACAAACACTTGGCCTCTGAACTTGTTTAGCCTACTAAAACTTCCAACGTACACAGCCTCTCCTGCTCAATCTGGCCAGAGCTCAACACCGACATTGCGAACGTCCAGCGATTGCGCCTACACTAAAGGTGCCAGCCCTGAAAGCTCTTGCTGGTCCTCATCTCCCACTGGTAACCTCTCAAACGAACCACAAACACTTGGGCTCTGAACTTGTTTCGCCTACTAAAACTTCCAACGTACACAGCCTCTCCTGCTCAATCTGGCCAGAGCTCAACACCGACATTGCGAACGTCCAGCGATTGCTCCTACACTAAAGGTGCCAGCCCTGAAAGCTCTTGCTGGTCCTCATCTCCCACTGCTAACCTCTCAGACGAACCACAAACACTTGGGCTCTGAACTTGTTTAGCCTACTAAAACTTCCAACGTACACAGCCTCTCCTGCTCAATCTGGCCAGAGCTCAACACCGACATTGCGAACGTCCAGCGATTGCTCCTACACTAAAGGTGCCAGCCCTGAAAGCTCTTGCTGGTCCTCATCTCCCACTGGTAACCTCTCAAATGAACCACAAACACTTGGGCTCTGAACTTGTTTAGCCTACTAAAACTTCCAACGTACACAGCCTCTCCTGCTCAATCTGGCCAGAGCTCAACACCGAAATTGCGAACGTCCAGCGATTGCTCCTACACTAAAGGTGCCAGCCCTGAAAGCTCTTGCTGCTCCTCATCTCCCACTGGTAACCTCTCAAACGAACCACAAACACTTGGGCTCTGAACTTGTTTAGGCTGCTAAAACTTCCAACGTACACAGCCTCTCCTGCTCAATCTGGCCAGAGCTCAACACCGACATTGTGAACGTCCAGCGATTGCTCCTACACTAAAGGTGCCAGCCCTGAAAGCTCTTGCTGGTCCTCATCTCCCACTGGTAACCTCTCAAACGAACCACAAACACTTGGGCTCTGAACTTGTTTAGCCTACTAAAACTTCCAACGTACACAGCCTCTCCTGCTCAATCTGGACAGAGCTCAACACCGAAATTGCGAACGTCCAGCGATTGCTCCTACACTAAAGGTGCCAGCCCTGAAAGCTCTTGCTGGTCCTCATCTCCCACTGGTAACCTCTCAAACGAACCACAAACACTTGGCCTCTGAACTTGTTTAGCCTACTAAAACTTCCAACGTACACAGCCTCTCCTGCTCAATCTGGCCAGAGCTCAACACCGACATTGCGAACGTCCAGCGATTGCTCCTACACTAAAGGTGCCAGCCCTGAAAGCTCTTGCTGGTCCTCATCTCCCACTGCTAACCTCTCAAACGAACCACAAACACTTGGGCTCTGAACTTGTTTAGCCTACTGAAACTTCCAACGTACACAGCCTCTCCTGCTCAATCTGGCCAGAGCTCAACACCGAAATTGCGAACGTCCAGCGATTGCTCCTACAAAAGGTGCCAGCCCTGAAAGCTCTTGCTGGTCCTCATCTCCCACTGGTAACCTCTCAAACGAACCACAAACACTTGGGCTCTGAACTTGTTTAGGCTGCTAAAACTTCCAACGTACACAGCCTCTCCTGCTCAATCTGGCCAGAGCTCAACACCGAAATTGCGAACGTCCAGCGATTGCTCCTACACTAAAGGTGCCAGCCCTGAAAGCTCTTGCTGGTCCTCATCTCCACTGGTAACCTCTCAAACGAACCACAAACACTTGGGCTCTCAACTTGTTTAGCCTACTAAAACTTCCAACGTACACAGCCTCTCCTGCTCAATCTGGCCAGAGCTCAACACCGACATTGCGAACGTCCAGCGATTGCTCCTACACTAAAGGTGCCAGCCCTGAAAGCTCTTGCTGGTCCTCATCTCCCACTGGTAACCTCTCAAACGAACCACAAACACTTGGGCTCTCAACTTGTTTAGCCTACTAAAACTTCCAACGTACACAGCCTCTCCTGCTCAATCTGGCCAGAGCTCAACACCGACATTGCGAACGTCCAGCGATTGCTCCTACACTAAAGGTGCCAGCCCTGAAAGCTCTTGCTGGTCCTCATCTCCCACTGGTAACCTCTCAGACGAACCACAAACACTTGGGCTCTGAACTTGTTTAGCCTACTAAAACTTCCAACGTACACAGCCTCTCCTGCTCAATCTGGCCAGAGCTCAACACCGAAATTGCGAACGTCCAGCGATTGCTCCTACACTAAAGGTGCCAGCCCTGAAAGCTCTTGCTGGTCCTCATCTCCCACTGCTAACCTCTCAAACGAACCACAAACACTTGGGCTCTGAACTTGTTTAGCCTACTAAAACTTCCAACGTACACAGCCTCTCCTGCTCATCTGGCCAGAGCTCAACACCGACATTGCGAACGTCCAGCGATTGCTCCTACACTAAAGGTGCCAGCCCTGAAAGCTCTTGCTGGTCCTCATCTCCCACTGGTAACCTCTCAAACGAACCACAAACACTTGGGCTCTGAACTTGTTTAGCCTACTAAAACTTCCAACGTACACAGCCTCTCCTGCTCAATCTGGCCAGAGCTCAACACCGAAATTGCGGACGTCCAGCGATTGCTCCTACACTAAAGGTGCCAGCCCTGAAAGCTCTTGCTGGTCCTCATCTCCCACTGCTAACCTCTCAACGAACCACAAACACTGGGCTCTGAACTTGTTTAGCCTACTAAAACTTCCAACGTACACAGCCTCTCCTGCTCAATCTGGCCAGAGCTCAACACCGACATTGCGAACGTCCAGCGATTGCTCCTACACTAAAGGTGCCAGCCCTGAAAGCTCTTGCTGGTCCTCATCTCCCACTGGTAACCTCTCAAACGAACCACAAACACTTGGCCTCTGAACTTGTTTAGCCTACTAAAACTTCCAACGTACACAGCCTCTCCTGCTCAATCTGGCCAGAGCTCAACACCGAAATTGCGAACGGCCAGCGATTGCTCCTACACTAAAGGTGCCAGCCCTGAAAGCTCTTGCTGGTCCTCATCTCCCACTGGTAACCTCTCAAACGAACCACAAACACTTGGGCTCTGAACTTGTTTCGCCTACTAAAACTTCCAACGTACACAGCCTCTCCTGCTCAATCTGGCCAGAGCTCAACACCGAAATTGCGAACGTCCAGCGATTGCTCCTACACTAAAGGTGCCAGCCCTGAAAGCTCTTGCTGGTCCTCATCTCCCACTGGTAACCTCTCAAACGAACCACAAACACTTGGCCTCTGAACTTGTTTAGCCTACTAAAACTTCCAACGTACACAGCCTCTCCTGCTCAATCTGGCCAGAGCTCAACACCGACATTGCGAACGTCCAGCGATTGCTCCTACACTAAAGGTGCCAGCCCTGAAAGCTCTTGCTGGTCCTCATCTCCCACTGGTAACCTCTCAAACGAACCACAAACACTTGGGCTCTGAACTTGTTTAGCCTACTAAAACTTCCAACGTACACAGCCTCTCCTGCTCAATCTGGCCAGAGCTCAACACCGAAATTGCGAACGTCCAGCGATTGCTCCTACACTAAAGGTGCCAGCCCTGAAAGCTCTTGCTGCTCCTCATCTCCCACTGGTAACCTCTCAAACGAACCACAAACACTTGGGCTCTGAACTTGTTTAGGCTGCTAAAACTTCCAACGTACACAGCCTCTCCTGCTCAATCTGGCCAGAGCTCAACACCGACATTGTGAACGTCCAGCGATTGCTCCTACACTAAAGGTGCCAGCCCTGAAAGCTCTTGCTGGTCCTCATCTCCCACTGGTAACCTCTCAAACGAACCACAAACACTTGGGCTCTGAACTTGTTTAGCCTACTAAAACTTCCAACGTACACAGCCTCTCCTGCTCAATCTGCCCAGAGCTCAACACCGAAATTGCGAACGTCCAGCGATTGCTCCTACACTAAAGGTGCCAGCCCTGAAAGCTCTTGCTGGTCCTCATCTCCCACTGGTAACCTCTCAAACGAACCACAAACACTTGGGCTCTGAACTTGTTTAGCCTACTAAAACTTCCAACGTACACAGCCTCTCCTGCTCAATCTGGCCAGAGCTCAACACCGACATTGCGAACGTCCAGCGATTGCTCCTACACTAAAGGTGCCAGCCCTGAAAGCTCTTGCTGGTCCTCATCTCCCACTGCTAACCTCTCAAACGAACCACAAACACTTGGGCTCTGAACTTGTTTAGCCTACTAAAACTTCCAACGTACACAGCCTCTCCTGCTCAATCTGGCCAGAGCTCAACACCGACATTGCGAACGTCCAGCGATTGCTCCTACACTAAAGGTGCCAGCCCTGAAAGCTCTTGCTGGTCCTCATCTCCCACTGGTAACCTCTCAAACGAACCACAAACACTTGGGCTCTGAACTTGTTTAGCCTACTAAAACTTCCAACGTACACAGCCTCTCCTGCTCAATCTGCGCAAAATTCAGCAACAAAATTGCGAACGTCCAGCGATTGCTCCTACACTAAAGGTGCGAGCCCTGAAAGCTCTTGCTGGTCCTCATCTCCCACTGGTAACCTCTCAAACGAACCACAACACTTGGGCTCTGAACTTGTTTAGCCTACTAAACTTCCAACGTACACAGCCTCTCCTGCTCAATCTGCCCAAAATTCAGCAACGAAATTGCGAACGTCCAGGGATTGCTCCTACACTAAAGGTGCCAGCCCTGAAAGCTCTTGCTGGTCCTCATCTCCCACTGGTAACCTCTCAAACGAACCACAAACACTTGGCCTCTGAACTTGTTTAGCCTACTAAAACTTCCAACGTACACAGCCTCTCCTGCTCAATCTGGCCAGAGCTCCACACCGAAATTGCGAACGTCCAGCGATTGCTCCTACACTAAAGGTGCCAGCCCTGAAAGCTCTTGCTGGTCCTCATCTCCCACTGGTAACCTCTCAAACGAACCACAAACACTTGGCTCTGAACTTGTTTCGCCTACTAAAACTTCCAACGTACACAGCCTCTCCTGCTCAATCTGGCCAGAGCTCAACACCGAAATTGCGAACGTCCAGCGATTGCTCCTACACTAAAGGTGCCAGCCCTGAAAGCTCTTGCTGGTCCTCATCTCCCACTGGTAACCTCTCAAACGAACCACAAACACTTGGGCTCTGAACTTGTTTAGCCTACTAAAACTTCCAACGTACACAGCCTCTCCTGCTCAATCTGGCCAAAATTCACCAACAAAATTGCGAACGTCACGCGATTGCTCCTACACTAAAGGTGCCAGCCCTGAAAGCTCTTGCTGGTCCTCATCTCCCACTGGTAACCTCTCAAACGAACCACAAACACTTGGGCTCTGAACTTGTTTAGCCTACTAAAACTTCCAACGTACACAGCCTCTCCTGCTCAATCTGGCCAAAATTCACCAACGAAATTGCGAACGTCCAGCGATTGCTCCTACACTAAAGGTGCCAGCCCTGAAAGCTCTTGCTGGTCCTCATCTCCCACTGGTAACCTCTCAAACGAACCACAAACACTTGGGCTCTGAACTTGTTTAGCCTACTAAAACTTCCAACGTACACAGCCTTTCCTGCTCAATCTGCCCAAAATTCAGCAACGAAATTGCGAACGTCCAGGGATTGCTCCTACACTAAAGGTGCCAGCCCTGAAAGCTCTTGCTGGTCCTCATCTCCCACTGGTAACCTCTCAAACGAACCACAAACACTTGGCCTCTGAACTTGTTTAGCCTACTAAAACTTCCAACGTACACAACCTCTCCTGCTCAATCTGGCCAGAGCTCAACACCGACATTGCGAACGTCCAGCGATTGCTCCTACACTAAAGGTGCCAGCCCTGAAAGCTCTTGCTGGTCCTCATCTCCCACTGGTAACCTCTCAAACGAACCACAAACACTTGGGCTCTGAACTTGTTTCGCCTACTAAAACTTCCAACGTACACAGCCTCTCCTGCTCAATCTGGCCAGAGCTCAACACCGAAATTGCGAACGTCCAGCGATTGCTCCTACACTAAAGGTGCCAGCCCTGAAAGCTCTTGCTGGTCCTCATCTCCCACTGGTAACCTCTCAAACGAACCACAAACACTTGGGCTCTGAACTTGTTTCGCCTACTAAAACTTCCAACGTACACAGCCTCTCCTGCTCAATCTGGCCAGAGCTCAACACCGAAATTGCGAACGTCCAGCGATTGCTCCTACACTAAAGGTGCCAGCCCTGAAAGCTCTTGCTGGTCCTCATCTCCCACTGGTAACCTCTCAAACGAACCACAAACACTTGGGCTCTGAACTTGTTTAGCCTACTAAACTTCCAACGTACACAGCCTCTCCTGCTCAATCTGGCCAAAATTCACCAACAAAATTGCGAACGTCCAGCGATTGCTCCTACACTAAAGGTGCCAGCCCTGAAAGCTCTTGCTGGTCCTCATCTCCCACTGGTAACCTCTCAAACGAACCACAAACACTTGGGCTCTGAACTTGTTTAGCCTACTAAAACTTCCAACGTACACAGCCTCTCCTGCTCAATCTGGCCAAAATTCACCAACGAAATTGCGAACGACCAGCGATTGCTCCTACACTAAAGGTGCCAGCCCTGAAAGCTCTTGCTGGTCCTCATCTCCCACTGGTAACCTCTCAAACGAACCACAAACACTTGGGCTCTGAACTTGTTTAGCCTACTAAACTTCCAACGTACACAGCCTTTCCTGCTCAATCTGCCCAAAATTCAGCAACGAAATTGCGAACGTCCAGGGATTGCTCCTACACTAAAGGTGCCAGCCCTGAAAGCTCTTGCTGGTCCTCATCTCCCACTGGTAACCTCTCAAACGAACCACAAACACTTGGCCTCTGAACTTGTTTAGCCTACTAAAACTTCCAACGTACACAACCTCTCCTGCTCAATCTGGCCAGAGCTCAACACCGACATTGCGAACGTCCAGCGATTGCTCCTACACTAAAGTGCCAGCCCTGAAAGCTCTTGCTGGTCCTCATCTCCCACTGGTAACCTCTCAAACGAACCACAAACACTTGGGCTCTGAACTTGTTTCGCCTACTAAAACTTCCAACGTACACAGCCTCTCCTGCTCAATCTGGCCAGAGCTCAACACCGAAATTGCGAACGTCCAGCGATTGCTCCTACACTAAAGGTGCCAGCCCTGAAAGCTCTTGCTGGTCCTCATCTCCCACTGGTAACCTATCAAACGAACCACAAACACTTGGGCTCTGAACTTGTTTAGCCTACTAAAACTTCCAACGTACACAGCCTCTCCTGCTCAATCTGCCCAAAATTCAGCAACGAAATTGCGAACGTCCAGGGATTGCTCCTACACTAAAGGTGCCAGCCCTGAAAGCTCTTGCTGGTCCTCATCTCCCACTGGTAACCTCTCAAACGAACCACAAACACTTGGCCTCTGAACTTGTTTAGCCTACTAAAACTTCCAACGTACACAGCCTCTCCTGCTCAATCTGGCCAGAGCTCAACACCGACATTGCGAACGTCCAGCGATTGCTCCTACACTAAAGGTGCCAGCCCTGAAAGCTCTTGCTGGTCCTCATCTCCCACTGGTAACCTCTCAAACGAACCACAAACACTTGGGCTCTGAACTTGTTTAGCCTACTAAAACTTCCAACGTACACAGCCTCTCCTGCTCAATCTGGCCAAAATTCACCACAAAATTGCGAACGTCCAGCGATTGCTCCTACACTAAAGGTGCCAGCCCTGAAAGCTCTTGCTGGTCCTCATCTCCCACTGGTAACCTCTCAAACGAACCACAAACACTTGGGCTCTGAACTTGTTTAGCCTACTAAAACTTCCAACGTACACAGCCTCTCCTGCTCAATCTGGCCAAAATTCACCAACGAAATTGCGAACGACCAGCGATTGCTCCTACACTAAAGGTGCCAGCCCTGAAAGCTCTTGCTGGTCCTCATCTCCCACTGGTAACCTCTCAAACGAACCACAAACACTTGGGCTCTGAACTTGTTTAGCCTACTAAAACTTCCAACGTACACAGCCTTTCCTGCTCAATCTGCCAAAATTCAGCAACGAAATTGCGAACGTCCAGGGATTGCTCCTACACTAAAGGTGCCAGCCCTGAAAGCTCTTGCTGGTCCTCATCTCCCACTGGTAACCTCTCAAACGAACCACAAACACTTGGCCTCTGAACTTGTTTAGCCTACTAAAACTTCCAACGTACACAACCTCTCCTGCTCAATCTGGCCAAAATCTGGCCAGAGCTCAACACCGACATTGCGAACGTCCAGCGATTGCTCCTACACTAAAGGTGCCAGCCCTGAAAGCTCTTGCTGGTCCTCATCTCCCACTGGTAACCTCTCAAACGAACCACAAACACTTGGGCTCTGAACTTGTTTCGCCTACTAAAACTTCCAACGTACACAGCCTCTCCTGCTCAATCTGGCCAGAGCTCAACACCGAAATTGCGAACGTCCAGCGATTGCTCCTACACTAAAGGTGCCAGCCCTGAAAGCTCTTGCTGGTCCTCATCTCCCACTGGTAACCTATCAAACGAACCACAAACACTTGGGCTCTGAACTTGTTTAGCCTACTAAAACTTCCAACGTACACAGCCTCTCCTGCTCAATCTGGCCAAAATTCACCAACGAAATTGCGAACGTCCAGGGATTGCTCCTACACTAAAGGTGCCAGCCCCTGAAAGCTCTTGCTGGTCCTCATCTCCCACTGGTAACCTCTCAAACGAACCACAAACACTTGGCCTCTGAACTTGTTTAGCCTACTAAAACTTCCAACGTACACAGCCTCTCCTGCTCAATCTGGCCAGAGCTCAACACCGACATTGCGAACGTCCAGCGATTGCTCCTACACTAAAGGTGCCAGCCCTGAAAGCTCTTGCTGGTCCTCATCTCCCACTGGTAACCTCTCAAACGAACCACAAACACTTGGGCTCTGAACTTGTTTAGCCTACTAAAACTTCCAACGTACACAGCCTCTCCTGCTCAATCTGGCCAGAGCTCAACACCGAAATTGCGAACGTTCCAGCGATTGCTCCTACACTAAAGGTGCCAGCCCTGAAAGCTCTTGCTGGTCCTCATCTCCCACTGGTAACCTCTCAAACGAACCACAAACACTTGGGCTCTGAACTTGTTTAGCCTACTAAAACTTCCAACGTACACAGCCTCTCCTGCTCAATCTGGCCAGAGCTCAACACCGACATTGCGAACGTCCAGCGATTGCTCCTACACTAAAGGTGCCAGCCCTGAAAGCTCTTGCTGGTCCTCATCTCCCACTGGTAACCTCTCAAACGAACCACAAACACTTGGGCTCTGAACTTGTTTAGGCTGCTAAAACTTCCAACGTACACAGCCTCTCCTGCTCAATCTGGCCAAAATTCACCAACGAAATTGCGAACGTCCAGGGATTGCTCCTACACTAAAGGTGCCAGCCCTGAAAGCTCTTGCTGGTCCTCATCTCCCACTGGTAACCTCTCAAACGAACCACAAACACTTGGGGCTCTGAACTTGTTTAGCCTACTAAAACTTCCAACGTACACAGCCTCTCCTGCTCAATCTGCCCAAAATTCACCAACGAAATTGCGAACGTCCAGCGATTGCTCCTACACTAAAGGTGCCAGCCCTGAAAGCTCTTGCTGCTCCTCATCTCCCACTGGTAACCTCTCAAACGAACCACAAACACTTGGGCTCTCAACTTGTTTAGCCTACTAAAACTTCCAACGTACACAGCCTCTCCTGCTCAATCTGGCCAAAGCTCAACACCGAAATTGCGAACGTCCAGCGATTGCTCCTACACTAAAGGTGCCAGCCCTGAAAGCTCTTGCTGGTCCTCATCTCCCACTGGTAACCTCTCAAATGAACCACAAACACTTGGGCTCTGAACTTGTTTAGCCTACTAAAACTTCCAACGTACACAGCCTCTCCTGCTCAATCTGCCCAAAATTCACCAACGAAATTGCGAACGTCCAGGGATTGCTCCTACACTAAAGGTGCCAGCCCTGAAAGCTCTTGCTGGTCCTCATCTCCCACTGGTAACCTCTCAAACGAACCACAAACACTTGGGCTCTGAACTTGTTTAGCCTACTAAAACTTCCAACGTACACAGCCTCTCCTGCTCAATCTGGCCAGAGCTCAACACCGACATTGCGAACGTCCAGGGATTGCTCCTACACTAAAGGTGCCAGCCCTGAAAGCTCTTGCTGGTCCTCATCTCCCACTGGTAACCTCTCAAACGAACCACAAACACTTGGGCTCTGAACTTGTTTCGCCTACTAAAACTTCCAACGTACACAGCCTCTCCTGCTCAATCTGGCCAGAGCTCAACACCGAAATTGCGAACGTCCAGGGATTGCTCCTACACTAAAGGTGCCAGCCCTGAAAGCTCTTGCTGGTCCTCATCTCCCACTGGTAACCTCTCAAACGAACCACAAACACTTGGGCTCTGAACTTGTTTAGCCTACTAAAACTTCCAACGTACACAGCCTCTCCTGCTCAATCTGGCCAGAGCTCAACACCGACATTGCGAACGTCCAGCGATTGCTCCTACACTAAAGGTGCCAGCCCTGAAAGCTCTTGCTGGTCCTCATCTCCCACTGGTAACCTCTCAAACGAACCACAAACACTTGGGCTCTGAACTTGTTTCGCCTACTAAAACTTCCAACGTACACAGCCTCTCCTGCTCAATCTGGCCAGAGCTCAACACCGACATTGCGAACGTCCAGCGATTGCTCCTACACTAAAGGTGCCAGCCCTGAAAGCTCTTGCTGGTCCTCATATCCCACTGGTAACCTATCAAACGAACCACAAACACTTGGGCTCTGAACTTGTTTAGGCTGCTAAAACTTCCAACGTACACAGCCTCTCCTGCTCAATCTGGCCAAAATTCACCAATGAAATTGCGAACGTCCAGCGATTGCTCCTACACTAAAGGTGCCAGCCCTGAAAGCTCTTGCTGGTCCTCATCTCCCACTGGTAACCTCTCAAATGAACCACAAACACTTGGCCTCTGAACTTGTTTAGCCTACTAAAACTTCCAACGTACACAGCCTCTCCTGCTCAATCTGCCCAAAATTCACCAACGAAATTGCGAACGTCCAGGGATTGCTCCTACACTAAAGGTGCCAGCCCTGAAAGCTCTTGCTGGTCCTCATCTCCCACTGGTAACCTCTCAAACGAACCACAAACACTTGGGCTCTGAACTTGTTTAGCCTACTAAAACTTCCAACGTACACAGCCTCTCCTGCTCAATCTGGCCAGAGCTCAACACCGACATTGCGAACGTCCAGGGTTTGCTCCTACACTAAAGGTGCCAGCCCTGAAAGCTCTTGCTGGTCCTCATCTCCCACTGGTAACCTCTCAAACGAACCACAAACACTTGGGCTCTGAACTTGTTTAGCCTACTAAAACTTCCAACGTACACAGCCTCTCCTGCTCAATCTGGCCAGAGCTCAACACCGACATTGCGAACGTCCAGCGATTGCTCCTACACTAAAGGTGCCAGCCCTGAAAGCTCTTGCTGGTCCTCATCTCCCACTGCTAACCTCTCAAACGAACCACAAACACTTGGCCTCTGAACTTGTTTAGCCTACTAAAACTTCCAACGTACACAGCCTCTCCTGCTCAATCTGGCCAGAGCTCAACACCGAAATTGCGAACGTCCAGCGATTGCTCCTACACTAAAGGTGCCAGCCCTGAAAGCTCTTGCTGGTCCTCATCTCCCACTGGTAACCTCTCAAACGAACCACAAACACTTGGGCTCTGAACTTGTTTAGGCTGCTAAAACTTCCAACGTACACAGCCTCTCCTGCTCAATCTGGCCAGAGCTCAACACCGAAATTGCGAACATCCAGGGATTGCTCCTACACTAAAGGTGCCAGCCCTGAAAGCTCTTGCTGGTCCTCATCTCCCACTGGTAACCTCTCAAACGAACCACAAACACTTGGGCTCTGAACTTGTTTAGCGTACTAAAACTTCCAACGTACACAGCCTCTCCTGCTCAATCTGCCCAAAATTCAGCAACAAAATTGCGAACGTCCAGCGATTGCTCCTACACTAAAGGTGCCAGCCCTGAAAGCTCTTGCTGGTCCTCATCTCCCACTGGTAACCTCTCAAACGAACCACAAACACTTGGGCTCTGAACTTGTTTAGCCTACTAAAACTTCCAACGTACACAGCCTCTCCTGCTCAATCTGCCCAAAATTCAGCAACAAAATTGCGAACGTCCAGCGATTGCTCCTACACTAAAGGTGCCAGCCCTGAAAGCTCTTGCTGGTCCTCATCTCCCACTGGTAACCTCTCAAACGAACCACAAACACTTGGGCTCTGAACTTGTTTAGCCTACTAAAACTTCCAACGTACACAGCCTCTCCTGCTCAATCTGGCCAGAGCTCAACACCGAAATTGCGAACGTCCAGCGATTGCTCCTACACTAAAGGTGCCAGCCCTGAAAGCTCTTGCTGGTCCTCATCTCCCACTGGTAACCTCTCAAACGAACCACAAACACTTGGGCTCTGAACTTGTTTCGCCTACTAAAACTTCCAACGTACACAGCCTCTCCTGCTCAATCTGCCCAAAATTCAGCAACAAAATTGCGAACGTCCAGCGATTGCTCCTACACTAAAGGTGCCAGCCCTGAAAGCTCTTGCTGGTCCTCATCTCCCACTGGTAACCTCTCAAACGAACCACAAACACTTGGGCTCTGAACTTGTTTCGCCTACTAAAACTTCCAACGTACACAGCCTCTCCTGCTCAATCTGGCCAGAGCTCAACACCGAAATTGCGAACGTCCAGCGATTGCTCCTACACTAAAGGTGCCAGCCCTGAAAGCTCTTGCTGGTCCTCATCTCCCACTGGTAACCTCTCAAACGAACCACAAACACTTGGGCTCTGAACTTGTTTAGCCTACTAAAACTTCCAACGTACACAGCCTCTCCTGCTCAATCTGCCCAAAATTCAGCAACGAAATTGCGAACGTCCAGCGGTTGCTCCTACACTAAAGGTGCCAGCCCTGAAAGCTCTTGCTGGTCCTCATCTCCCACTGGTAACCTCTCAAACGAATCACAAACACTTGGGCTCTGAACTTGTTTAGCCTACTAAAACTTCCAACGTACACAGCCTCTCCTGCTCAATCTGGCCAGAGCTCAACACCGAAATTGCGAACGTCCAGCGATTGCTCCTACACTAAAGGTGCCAGCCCTGAAAGCTCTTGCTGGTCCTCATCTCCCACTGGTAACCTCTCAAACGAACCACAAACACTTGGGCTCTGAACTTGTTTCGCCTACTAAAACTTCCAACGTACACAGCCTCTCCTGCTCAATCTGGCCAGAGCTCAACACTGAAATTGCGAACGTCCAGCGATTGCTCCTACACTAAAGGTGCCAGCCCTGAAAGCTCTTGCTGGTCCTCATCTCCCACTGGTAACCTCTCAAACGAACCACAAACACTTGGGCTCTGAACTTGTTTAGCCTACTAAAACTTCCAACGTACACAGCCTCTCCTGCTCAATCTGGCCAGAGCTCAACACCGACATTGCGAACGTCCAGGGATTGCTCCTACACTAAAGGTGCCAGCCCTGAAAGCTCTTGCTGGTCCTCATCTCCCACTGGTAGCCTCTCAAACGAACCACAAACACTTGGCCTCTGAACTTGTTTAGCCTACTAAAACTTCCAACGTACACAGCCTCTCCTGCTCAATCTGGCCAGAGCTCAACACCGACATTGCGAACGTCCAGCGATTGCTCCTACACTAAAGGTGCCAGCCCTGAAAGCTCTTGCTGGTCCTCATCTCCCACTGGTAACCTCTCAAACGAACCACAAACACTTGGGCTCTGAACTTGTTTAGCCTACTAAAACTTCCAACGTACACAGCCTCTCCTGCTCAATCTGGCCAGAGCTCAACACCGACATTGCGAACGTCCAGGGATTGCTCCTACACTAAAGGTGCCAGCCCTGAAAGCTCTTGCTGGTCCTCATCTCCCACTGCTAACCTCTCAAACGAACCACAAACACTTGGGCTCTGAACTTGTTTAGGCTGCTAAAACTTCCAACGTACACAGCCTCTCCTGCTCAATCTGGCCAGAGCTCAACACCGAAATTGCGAACATCCAGGGATTGCTCCTACACTAAAGGTGCCAGCCCTGAAAGCTCTTGCTGGTCCTCATCTCCCACTGGTAACCTCTCAAACGAACCACAAACACTTGGGCTCTGAACTTGTTTAGCGTACTAAAACTTCCAACGTACACAGCCTCTCCTGCTCAATCTGGCCAAAATTCAGCAACAAAATTGCGAACGTCCAGCGATTGCTCCTACACTAAAGGTGCCAGCCCTGAAAGCTCTTGCTGGTCCTCATCTCCCACTGGTAACCTCTCAAACGAACCACAAACACTTGGGCTCTGAACTTGTTTAGCCTACTAAAACTTCCAACGTACACGGCCTCTCCTGCTCAATCTGCCCAAAATTCAGCAACAAAATTGCGAATGTCCAGGGATTGCTCCTACACTAAAGGTGCCAGCCCTGAAAGCTCTTGCTGGTCCTCATCTCCCACTGGTAACCTCTCAAACGAACCACAAACACTTGGGCTCTGAACTTGTTTAGCCTACTAAAACTTCCAACGTACACAGCCTCTCCTGCTCAATCTGGCCAGAGCTCAACACCGAAATTGCGAACGTCCAGCGATTGCTCCTACACTAAAGGTGCCAGCCCTGAAAGCTCTTGCTGGTCCTCATCTCCCACTGGTAACCTCTCAAACGAACCACAAACACTTGGCCTCTGAACTTGTTTCGCCTACTAAAACTTCCAACGTACACAGCCTCTCCTGCTCAATCTGGCCAGAGCTCAACACCGACATTGCGAACGTCCAGCGATTGCTCCTACACTAAAGGTGCCAGCCCTGAAAGCTCTTGCTGGTCCTCATCTCCCACTGCTAACCTCTCAAACGAACCACAAACACTTGGCCTCTGAACTTGTTTAGCCTACTAAAACTTCCAACGTACACAGCCTCTCCTGCTCAATCTGGCCAGAGCTCAACACCGAAATTGCGAACGTCCAGCGATTGCTCCTACACTAAAGGTGCCAGCCCTGAAAGCTCTTGCTGGTCCTCATCTCCCACTGGTAACCTCTCAAACGAACCACAAACACTTGGGCTCTGAACTTGTTTAGGCTGCTAAAACTTCCAACGTACACAGCCTCTCCTGCTCAATCTGGCCAGAGCTCAACACCGAAATTGCGAACATCCAGGGATTGCTCCTACACTAAAGGTGCCAGCCCTGAAAGCTCTTGCTGGTCCTCATCTCCCACTGGTAACCTCTCAAACGAACCACAAACACTTGGGCTCTGAACTTGTTTAGCCTACTAAAACTTCCAACGTACACAGCCTCTCCTGCTCAATCTGCCCAAAATTCAGCAACAAAATTGCGAACGTCCAGCGATTGCTCCTACACTAAAGGTGCCAGCCCTGAAAGCTCTTGCTGGTCCTCATCTCCCACTGGTAACCTCTCAAACGAACCACAAACACTTGGGCTCTGAACTTGTTTAGCCTACTAAAACTTCCAACGTACACAGCCTCTCCTGCTCAATCTGGCCAAAATTCAGCAACAAAATTGCGAACGTCCAGCGATTGCTCCTACACTAAAGGTGCCAGCCCTGAAAGCTCTTGCTGGTCCTCATCTCCCACTGGTAACCTCTCAAACGAACCACAAACACTTGGGCTCTGAACTTGTTTAGCCTACTAAAACTTCCAACGTACACAGCCTCTCCTGCTCAATCTGGCCAGAGCTCAACACCGAAATTGCGAACGTCCAGCGATTGCTCCTACACTAAAGGTGCCAGCCCTGAAAGCTCTTGCTGGTCCTCATCTCCCACTGGTAACCTCTCAAACGAACCACAAACACTTGGGCTCTGAACTTGTTTCGCCTACTAAAACTTCCAACGTACACAGCCTCTCCTGCTCAATCTGGCCAGAGCTCAACACCGACATTGCGAACGTCCAGCGATTGCTCCTACACTAAAGGTGCCAGCCCTGAAAGCTCTTGCTGGTCCTCATCTCCCACTGGTAACCTCTCAAACGAACCACAAACACTTGGGCTCTGAACTTGTTTAGGCTGCTAAAACTTCCAACGTACACAGCCTCTCCTGCTCAATCTGCCCAAAATTCAGCAACGAAATTGCGAACGTCCAGCGATTGCTCCTACACTAAAGGTGCCAGCCCTGAAAGCTCTTGCTGGTCCTCATCTCCCACTGGTAACCTCTCAAACGAACCACAAACACTTGGGCTCTGAACTTGTTTAGCCTACTAAAACTTCCAACGTACACAGCCTCTCCTGCTCAATCTGCCCAAAATTCAGCAACAAAATTGCGAACGTCCAGCGATTGCTCCTACACTAAAGGTGCCAGCCCTGAAAGCTCTTGCTGCTCCTCATCTCCTACTGGTAACCTCTCAAACGAACCACAAACACTTGGGCTCTGAACTTGTTTAGCCTACTAAAACTTCCAACGTACACAGCCTCTCCTGTTCAATCTGGCCAAAATTCACCAACGAAATTGCGAACGTCCAGCGATTGCTCCTACACTAAAGGTGCCAGCCCTGAAAGCTCTTGCTGGTCCTCATCTCCCACTGGTAACCTCTCAAACGAACCACAAACACTTGGGCTCTGAACTTGTTTAGCCTACTAAAACTTCCAACGTACACAGCCTCTCCTGCTCAATCTGCCCAAAATTCAGCAACGAAATTGCGAACGTCCAGCGGTTGCTCCTACACTAAAGGTGCCAGCCCTGAAAGCTCTTGCTGGTCCTCATCTCCCACTGGTAACCTCTCAAACGAATCACAAACACTTGGGCTCTGAACTTGTTTAGCCTACTAAAACTTCCAACGTACACAGCCTCTCCTGCTCAATCTGGCCAGAGCTCAACACCGAAATTGCGAACGTCCAGCGATTGCTCCTACACTAAAGGTGCCAGCCCTGAAAGCTCTTGCTGGTCCTCATCTCCCACTGGTAACCTCTCAAACGAACCACAAACACTTGGGCTCTGAACTTGTTTCGCCTACTAAAACTTCCAACGTACACAGCCTCTCCTGCTCAATCTGGCCAGAGCTCAACACCGAAATTGCGAACGTCCAGCGATTGCTCCTACACTAAAGGTGCCAGCCCTGAAAGCTCTTGCTGGTCCTCATCTCCCACTGGTAACCTCTCAAACGAACCACAAACACTTGGGCTCTGAACTTGTTTAGCCTACTAAAACTTCCAACGTACACAGCCTCTCCTGCTCAATCTGGCCAGAGCTCAACACCGACATTGCGAACGTCCAGGGATTGCTCCTACACTAAAGGTGCCAGCCCTGAAAGCTCTTGCTGGTCCTCATCTCCCACTGGTAACCTCTCAAACGAACCACAAACACTTGGCCTCTGAACTTGTTTAGCCTACTAAAACTTCCAACGTACACAGCCTCTCCTGCTCAATCTGGCCAGAGCTCAACACCGACATTGCGAACGTCCAGCGATTGCTCCTACACTAAAGGTGCCAGCCCTGAAAGCTCTTGCTGGTCCTCATCTCCCACTGGTAACCTCTCAAACGAACCACAAACACTTGGGCTCTGAACTTGTTTAGCCTACTAAAACTTCCAACGTACACAGCCTCTCCTGCTCAATCTGGCCAGAGCTCAACACCGACATTGCGAACGTCCAGGGATTGCTCCTACACTAAAGGTGCCAGCCCTGAAAGCTCTTGCTGGTCCTCATCTCCCACTGCTAACCTCTCAAACGAACCACAAACACTTGGGCTCTGAACTTGTTTAGGCTGCTAAAACTTCCAACGTACACAGCCTCTCCTGCTCAATCTGGCCAGAGCTCAACACCGAAATTGCGAACATCCAGGGATTGCTCCTACACTAAAGGTGCCAGCCCTGAAAGCTCTTGCTGGTCCTCATCTCCCACTGGTAACCTCTCAAACGAACCACAAACACTTGGGCTCTGAACTTGTTTAGCGTACTAAAACTTCCAACGTACACAGCCTCTCCTGCTCAATCTGGCCAAAATTCAGCAACAAAATTGCGAACGTCCAGCGATTGCTCCTACACTAAAGGTGCCAGCCCTGAAAGCTCTTGCTGGTCCTCATCTCCCACTGGTAACCTCTCAAACGAACCACAAACACTTGGGCTCTGAACTTGTTTAGCCTACTAAAACTTCCAACGTACACGGCCTCTCCTGCTCAATCTGCCCAAAATTCAGCAACAAAATTGCGAATGTCCAGGGATTGCTCCTACACTAAAGGTGCCAGCCCTGAAAGCTCTTGCTGGTCCTCATCTCCCACTGGTAACCTCTCAAACGAACCACAAACACTTGGGCTCTGAACTTGTTTAGCCTACTAAAACTTCCAACGTACACAGCCTCTCCTGCTCAATCTGGCCAGAGCTCAACACCGAAATTGCGAACGTCCAGCGATTGCTCCTACACTAAAGGTGCCAGCCCTGAAAGCTCTTGCTGGTCCTCATCTCCCACTGGTAACCTCTCAAACGAACCACAAACACTTGGCCTCTGAACTTGTTTAGCCTACTAAAACTTCCAACGTACACAGCCTCTCCTGCTCAATCTGGCCAGAGCTCAACACCGACATTGCGAACGTCCAGGGATTGCTCCTACACTAAAGGTGCCAGCCCTGAAAGCTCTTGCTGGTCCTCATCTCCCACTGGTAACCTCTCAAACGAACCACAAACACTTGGCCTCTGAACTTGTTTAGGCTGCTAAAACTTCCAACGTACACAGCCTCTCCTGCTCAATCTGCCCAAAATTCAGCAACGAAATTGCGAACGTCCAGCGATTGCTCCTACACTAAAGGTGCCAGCCCTGAAAGCTCTTGCTGGTCCTCATCTCCCACTGGTAACCTCTCAAACGAACCACAAACACTTGGGCTCTGAACTTGTTTAGCCTACTAAAACTTCCAACGTACACAGCCTCTCCTGCTCAATCTGCCCAAAATTCAGCAACAAAATTGCGAACGTCCAGCGATTGCTCCTACACTAAAGGTGCCAGCCCTGAAAGCTCTTGCTGGTCCTCATCTCCTACTGGTAACCTCTCAAACGAACCACAAACACTTGGGCTCTGAACTTGTTTCGCCTACTAAAACTTCCAACGTACACAGCCTCTCCTGCTCAATCTGGCCAGAGCTCAACACCGAAATTGCGAACGTCCAGCGATTGCTCCTACACTAAAGGTGCCAGCCCTGAAAGCTCTTGCTGGTCCTCATCTCCCACTGGTAACCTCTCAAACGAACCACAAACACTTGGGCTCTGAACTTGTTTAGCCTACTAAAACTTCCAACGTACACAGCCTCTCCTGCTCAATCTGCCCAAAATTCAGCAACGAAATTGCGAACGTCCAGCGGTTGCTCCTACACTAAAGGTGCCAGCCCTGAAAGCTCTTGCTGGTCCTCATCTCCCACTGGTAACCTCTCAAACGAATCACAAACACTTGGGCTCTGAACTTGTTTAGCCTACTAAAACTTCCAATGTACACAGCCTCTCCTGCTCAATCTGGCCAGAGCTCAACACCGAAATTGCGAACGTCCAGCGATTGCTCCTACACTAAAGGTGCCAGCCCTGAAAGCTCTTGCTGGTCCTCATCTCCCACTGGTAACCTCTCAAACGAACCACAAACACTTGGGCTCTGAACTTGTTTAGCCTACTAAAACTTCCAACGTACACAGCCTCTCCTGCTCAATCTGGCCAGAGCTCAACACCGACATTGCGAACGTCCAGCGATTGCTCCTACACTAAAGGTGCCAGCCCTGAAAGCTCTTGCTGGTCCTCATCTCCCACTGGTAACCTCTCAAACGAACCACAAACACTTGGGCTCTGAACTTGTTTAGCCTACTAAAACTTCCAACGTACACAGCCTCTCCTGCTCAATCTGGCCAGAGCTCAACACCGACATTGCGAACGTCCAGCGATTGCTCCTACACTAAAGGTGCCAGCCCTGAAAGCTCTTGCTAGTCCTCATCTCTCACTGGTAACCTCTCAAACGAACCACAAACACTTGGCCTCTGAACTTGTTTCGCCTACTGAAACTTCCAACGTACACAGCCTCTCCTGCTCAATCTGGCCAGAGCTCAACACCGAAATTGCGAACGTCCAGCGATTGCTCCTACACTAAAGGTGCCAGCCCTGAAAGCTCTTGCTGGTCCTCATCTCCCACTGGTAACCTCTCAAACGAACCACAAACACTTGGGCTCTGAACTTGTTTAGCCTACTAAAACTTCCAACGTACACAGCCTCTCCTGCTCAATCTGGCCAAAATTCACCAACGAAATTGCGAACGTCCAGCGATTGCTCCTACACTAAAGGTGCCAGCCCTGAAAGCTCTTGCTGGTCCTCATCTCCCACTGGTAACCTCTCAAACAAACCACAAACACTTGGCCTCTGAACTTGTTTAGCCTACTAAAACTTCCAACGTACACAGCCTCTCCTGCTCAATCTGCCCAAAATTCAGCAACGAAATTGCGAACGTCCAGCGATTGCTCCTACACTAAAGGTGCCAGCCCTGAAAGCTCTTGCTGGTCCTCATCTCCCACTGGTAACCTCTCAAACGAACCACAAACACTTGGGCTCAGAACTTGTTTCGCCTACTAAAACTTCCAACGTACACAGCCTCTCCTGCTCACTCTGGCCAGAGCTCAACACCGAAATTGCGAACGTCCAGCGATTGCTCCTACACTAAAGGTGCCAGCCCTGAAAGCTCTTGCTGGTCCTCATCTCCCACTGGTAACCTCTCAAACGAACCACAAACACTTGGGCTCTCAACTTGTTTAGCCTACTAAAACTTCCAACGTACACAGCCTCTCCTGCTCAATCTGCCCAAAATTCAGCAACGAAATTGCGAACGTCCAGCGGTTGCTCCTACACTAAAGGTGCCAGCCCTGAAAGCTCTTGCTGGTCCTCATCTCCCACTGGTAACCTCTCAAACGAACCACAAACACTTGGCCTCTGAACTTGTTTAGCCTACTAAAACTTCCAACGTACACAGCCTCTCCTGCTCAATCTGGCCAGAGCTCAACACCGAAATTGCGAACGTCCAGCGATTGCTCCTACACTAAAGGTGCCAGCCCTGAAAGCTCTTGCTGGTCCTCATCTCCCACTGGTAACCTCTCAAACGAACCACAAACACTTGGCCTCTGAACTTGTTTAGCCTACTAAAACTTCCAACGTACACAGCCTCTCCTGCTCAATCTGGCCAGATCTCAACATCGAAATTGCGAACGTCCAGGGATTGCTCCTACACTAAAGGTGCCAGCCCTGAAAGCTCTTGCTGGTCCTCATCTCCCACTGGTAACCTCTCAAACGAACCACAAACGCTTGGGCTCTGAACTTGTTTAGCCTACTAAAACTTCCAACGTACACAGCCTCTCCTGCTCAATCTGGCCAGAGCTCAACACCGACATTGCGAACGTCCAGCGATTGCTCCTACACTAAAGGTGCCAGCCCTGAAAGCTCTTGCTAGTCCTCATCTCTCTCTGGTAACCTCTCAAACGAACCACAAACACTTGGGCTCTGAACTTGTTTCGCTTACTGAAACTTCCAACGTACACAGCCTCTCCTGCTCAATCTGGCCAGAGCTCAACACCGAAATTGCGAACGTCCAGCGATTGCTCCTACACTAAAGGTGCCAGCCCTGAAAGCTCTTGCTGGTCCTCATCTCCCACTGCTAACCTCTCAAACGAACCACAAACACTTGGGCTCTGAACTTGTTTAGCCTACTAAAACTTCCAACGTACACAGCCTCTCCTGCTCAATCTGGCCAAAATTCACGAACAAAATTGCAAACGTCCAGCGATTGCTCCTACACTAAAGGTGCCAGCCCTGAAAGCTCTTGCTGGTCCTCATCTCCCACTGGTAACCTCTCAAACGAACCACAAACACTTGGGCTCTGAACTTGTTTAGCCTACTAAAACTTCCAACGTACACAGCCTCTCCTGCTCAATCTGGCCAGAGCTCAACACCGACATTGCGAACGTCCAGCGATTGCTCCTACACTAAAGGTGCCAGCCCTGAAAGCTCTTGCTGGTCCTCATCTCCCACTGGTAACCTCTCAAACGAACCACAAACACTTGGGCTCTGAACTTGTTTAGCCTACTAAAACTTCCAACGTACACAGCCTCTCCTGCTCAATCTGGCCAGAGCTCAACACCGAAATTGCGAACGTCCAGCGATTGCTCCTACACTAAAGGTGCCAGCCCTGAAAGCTCTTGCTGGTCCTCATCTCCCACTGGTAACCTCTCAAACGAACCACAAACACTTGGGCTCTGAACTTGTTTAGGCTGCTAAAACTTCCAACGTACACAGCCTCTCCTGCTCAATCTGGCCAAAATTCACCACCGAAATTGCGAACGTCCAGCGATTGCTCCTACACTAAAGGTGCCAGCCCTGAAAGCTCTTGCTGGTCCTCATCTCCCACTGGTAACCTCTCAAACGAACCACAAACACTTGGGCTCTCAACTTGTTTAGCCTACTAAAACTTCCAACGTGCACAGCCTCTCCTGCTCAATCTGGCCAGAGCTCAACTCCGAAATTGCGAACGTCCAGCGATTGCTCCTACACTAAAGGTGCCAGCCCTGAAAGCTCTTGCTGGTCCTCATCTCCCACTGGTAACCTCTCAAACGAACCACAAACACTTGGGCTCTGAACTTGTTTCGCCTACTAAAACTTCCAACGTACACAGCCTCTCCTGCTCAATCTGGCCAGAGCTCAACACCGAAATTGCAAACGTCCAGCGATTGCTCCTACACTAAAGGTGCCAGCCCTGAAAGCTCTTGCTGGTCCTCATCTCCCACTGGTAACCTCTCAAACGAACCACAAACACTTGGGCTCTGAACTTGTTTAGGCTGCTAAAACTTCCAACGTACACAGCCTCTCCTGCTCAATCTGGCCAAAATTCACCAACGAAATTGCGAACGTCCTGCGATTGCTCCTACACTAAAGGTGCCAGCCCTGAAAGCTCTTGCTGGTCCTCATCTCCCACTGGTAACCTCTCAAACGAACCACAAACACTTGGGCTCTGAACTTGTTTAGCCTACTAAAACTTCCAACGTACACAGCCTCTCCTGCTCAATCTGCCCAAAATTCAGCAACAAAATTGCGAACGTCCAGCGGTTGCTCCTACACTAAAGGTGCCAGCCCTGAAAGCTCTTGCTGGTCCTCATCTCCCACTGGTAACCTCTCAAACGAATCACAAACACTTGGGCTCTGAACTTGTTTAGCCTACTAAAACTTCCAACGTACACAGCCTCTCCTGCTCAATCTGGCCAGAGCTCAACACCGAAATTGCGAACGTCCAGCGATTGCTCCTACACTAAAGGTGCCAGCCCTGAAAGCTCTTGCTGGTCCTCATCTCCCACTGGTAACCTCTCAAACGAACCACAAACACTTGGGCTCTGAACTTGTTTAGCCTACTAAAACTTCCAATGTACACAGCCTCTCCTGCTCAATCTGGCCAGAGCTCAACACCGAAATTGCGAACGGCCAGCGATTGCTCCTACACTAAAGGTGCCAGCCCTGAAAGCTCTTGCTGGTCCTCATCTCTCACTGGTAACCTCTCAAACGAACCACAAACACTTGGGCTCTGAACTTGTTTCGCCTACTGAAACTTCCAACGTACACAGCCTCTCCTGCTCAATCTGGCCAGAGCTCAACACCGAAATTGCGAACGTCCAGGGATTGCTCCTACACTAAAGGTGCCAGCCCTGAAAGCTCTTGCTGGTCCTCATCTCCCACTGGTAACCTCTCAAACGAACCACAAACACTTGGGCTCTGAACTTGTTTAGCCTACTAAAACTTCCAACGTACACAGCCTCTCCTGCTCAATCTGGCCAGAGCTCAACACCGAAATTGCGAACGTCCAGGGATTGCTCCTACACTAAAGGTGCCAGCCCTGAAAGCTCTTGCTGGTCCTCATCTCCCACTGGTAACCTCTCAAACGAACCACAAACACTTGGCCTCTGAACTTGTTTAGCCTACTAAAACTTCCAACGTACACAGCCTCTCCTGCTCAATCTGGCCAGAGCTCAACTCCAAAATTGCGAACGTCCAGCGATTGCTCCTACACTAAAGGTGCCAGCCCTGAAAGCTCTTGCTGGTCCTCATCTCCCACTGGTAACCTCTCAAACGAACCAGAAACACTTGGGCTCTGAACTTGTTTAGCCTACTAAAACTTCCAACGTACACAGCCTCTCCTGCTCAATCTGGCCAGAGCTCAACACCGACATTGCGAACGTCCAGCGATTGCTCCTACACTAAAGGTGCCAGCCCTGAAAGCTCTTGCTGGTCCTCATCTCCCACTGGTAACCTCTCAAACGAACCACAAACACTTGGGCTCTGAACTTGTTTCGCCTACTAAAACTTCCAACGTACACAGCCTCTCCTGCTCAATCTGGCCAGAGCTCAACACCGACATTGCGAACGTCCAGCGATTGCTCCTACACTAAAGGTGCCAGCCCTGAAAGCTCTTGCTGGTCCTCATCTCCCACTGGTAACCTCTCAAACGAACCACAAACACTTGGCCTCTGAACTTGTTTAGCCTACTAAAACTTCCAACGTACACAGCCTCTCCTGCTCAATCTGGCCAGAGCTCAACACTGACATTGCGAACGTCCAGCGATTGCTCCTACACTAAAGGTGCCAGCCCTGAAAGCTCTTGCTGGTCCTCATCTCCCACTGGTAACCTCTCAAACGAACCACAAACACTTGGGCTCTGAACTTGTTTAGCCTACTAAAACTTCCAACGTACACAGCCTCTCCTGCTCAATCTGCCCAAAATTCAGCAACGAAATTGCGAACGTCCAGCGGTTGCTCCTACACTAAAGGTGCCAGCCCTGAAAGCTCTTGCTGGTCCTCATCTCCCACTGGTAACCTCTCAAACGAACCACAAACACTTGGGCTCTGAACTTGTTTAGCCTACTAAAACTTCCAACGTACACAGCCTCTCCTGCTCAATCTGGCCAGAGCTCAACACCGAAATTGCGAACGTCCAGCGATTGCTCCTACACTAAAGTTGCCAGCCCTGAAAGCTCTTGCTGGTCCTCATCTCCCACTGGTAACCTCTCAAACGAACCACAAACACTTGGCCTCTGAACTTGTTTAGCCTACTAAAACTTCCAACGTACACAGCCTCTCCTGCTCAATCTGGCCAAAATTCACCAACGAAATTGCGAACATCCAGCGATTGCTCCTACACTAAAGGTGCCAGCCCTGAAAGCTCTTGCTGGTCCTCATCTCCCACTGGTAACCTCTCAAACGAACCACAAACGCTTGGGCTCTGAACTTGTTTAGCCTACTAAAACTTCCAACGTACACAGCCTCTCCTGCTCAATCTGGCCAGAGCTCAACACCGACATTGCGAACGTCCAGCGATTGCTCCTACACTAAAGGTGCCAGCCCTGAAAGCTCTTGCTAGTCCTCATCTCTCTCTGGTAACCTCTCAAACGAACCACAAACACTTGGGCTCTGAACTTGTTTCGCCTACTGAAACTTCCAACGTACACAGCCTCTCCTGCTCAATCTGGCCAGAGCTCAACACCGACATTGCGAACGTCCAGCGATTGCTCCTACACTAAAGGTGCCAGCCCTGAAAGCTCTTGCTGGTCCTCATCTCCCACTGGTAACCTCTCAAACGAACCACAAACACTTGGCCTCTGAACTTGTTTAGCCTACTAAAACTTCCAACGTACACAGCCTCTCCTGCTCAATCTGGCCAAAATATACGAACAAAATTGCGAACGTCCAGCGATTGCTCCTACACTAAAGGTGCCAGCCCTGAAAGCTCTTGCTGGTCCTCATCTCCCACTGGTAACCTCTCAAACGAACCACAAACACTTGGCCTCTGAACTTGTTTAGCCTACTAAAACTTCCAACGTACACAGCCTCTCCTGCTCAATCTGGCCAGAGGTCAACACCGACATTGCGAACGTCCAGGGATTGCTCCTACACTAAAGGTGCCAGCCCTGAAAGCTCTTGCTGGTCCTCATCTCCCACTGGTAACCTCTCAAACGAACCACAAACACTTGGGCTCTGAACTTGTTTAGCCTACTAAAACTTCCAACGTACACAGCCTCTCCTGCTCAATCTGGCCAGAGCTCAACACCGAAATTGCGAACGTCCAGCGATTGCTCCTACACTAAAGGTGCCAGCCCTGAAAGCTCTTGCTGGTCCTCATCTCCCACTGGTAACCTCTCAAACGAACCACAAACACTTGGGCTCTGAACTTGTTTAGGCTGCTAAAACTTCCAACGTACACAGCCTCTCCTGCTCAATCTGGCCAAAATTCACCACGGAAATTGCGAACGTCCAGCGATTGCTCCTACACTAAAGGTGCCAGCCCTGAAAGCTCTTGCTGGTCCTCATCTCCCACTGGTAACCTCTCAAACGAACCACAAACACTTGGGCTCTGAACTTGTTTAGCCTACTAAAACTTCCAACGTGCACAGCCTCTCCTGCTCAATCTGGCCAGAGCTCAACACCGAAATTGCGAACGTCCAGCGATTGCTCCTACACTAAAGGTGCCAGCCCTGAAAGCTCTTGCTGGTCCTCATCTCCCACTGGTAACCTCTCAAACGAACCACAAACACTTGGGCTCTGAACTTGTTTCGCCTACTAAAACTTCCAACGTGCACAGCCTCTCCTGCTCAATCTGGCCAGAGCTCAACACCGACATTGCAAACGTCCAGCGATTGCTCCTACACTAAAGGTGCCAGCCCTGAAAGCTCTTGCTGGTCCTCATCTCCCACTGGTAACCTATCAAACGAACCACAAACACTTGGGCTCTGAACTTGTTTAGGCTGCTAAAACTTCCAACGTACACAGCCTCTCCTGCTCAATCTGGCCAAAATTCACCAACGAAATTGCGAACGTCCTGCGATTGCTCCTACACTAAAGGTGCCAGCCCTGAAAGCTTCTTTGCTGGTCCTCATCTCCCACTGGTAACCTCTCAAACGAACCACAAACACTTGGGCTCTGAACTTGTTTAGCCTACTAAAACTTCCAACGTACACAGCCTCTCCTGCTCAATCTGCCCAAAATTCAGCAACGAAATTGCGAACGTCCAGCGATTGCTCCTACACTAAAGGTGCCAGCCCTGAAAGCTCTTGCTGGTCCTCATCTCCCACTGGTAACCTCTCAAACGAATCACAAACACTTGGGCTCTGAACTTGTTTAGCCTACTAAAACTTCCAACGTACACAGCCTCTCCTGCTCAATCTGGCCAGAGCTCAACACCGAAATTGCGAACGTCCAGCGATTGCTCCTACACTAAAGGTGCCAGCCCTGAAAGCTCTTGCTGGTCCTCATCTCCCACTGGTAACCTCTCAAACGAACCACAAACACTTGGGCTCTGAACTTGTTTAGCCTACTAAAACTTCCAACGTACACAGCCTCTCCTGCTCAATCTGGCCAGAGCTCAACACCGACATTGCGAACGTCCAGCGATTGCTCCTACACTAAAGGTGCCAGCCCTGAAAGCTCTTGCTGGTCCTCATCTCCCACTGGTAACCTCTCAAACGAACCACAAACACTTGGCCTCTGAACTTGTTTAGCCTACTAAAACTTCCAACGTACACAGCCTCTCCTGCTCAATCTGGCCAGAGCTCAACACCGAAATTGCGAACGTCCAGCGATTGCTCCTACACTAAAGGTGCCAGCCCTGAAAGCTCTTGCTGCTCCTCATCTCCCACTGGTAACCTCTCAAACGAACCACAAACACTTGGGCTCTGAACTTGTTTAGCCTACTAAAACTTCCAACGTACACAGCCTCTCCTGCTCAATCTGGCCAGAGCTCAACACCGAAATTGCGAACGTCCAGCGATTGCTCCTACACTAAAGGTGCCAGCCCTGAAAGCTCTTGCTGGTCCTCATCTCCCACTGGTAACCTCTCAAACGAACCACAAACACTTGGGCTCTGAACTTGTTTCGCCTACTAAAACTTCCAACGTACACAGCCTCTCCTGCTCAATCTGGCCAGAGCTCAACACCGAAATTGCGAACGTCCAGCGATTGCTCCTACACTAAAGGTGCCAGCCCTGAAAGCTCTTGCTGGTCCTCATCTCCCACTGGTAACCTCTCAAACGAACCACAAACACTTGGGCTCTGAACTTGTTTAGCCTACTAAAACTTCCAACGTACACAGCCTCTCCTGCTCAATCTGGCCAGAGCTCAACACCGACATTGCGAACGTCCAGCGATTGCTCCTACACCAAAGGTGCCAGCCCTGAAAGCTCTTGCTGGTCCTCATCTCCCACTGGTAACCTCTCAAACGAACCACAAACACTTGGGCTCTGAACTTGTTTAGCCTACTAAAACTTCCAACGTACACAGCCTCTCCTGCTCAATCTGGCCAGAGCTCAACACCGACATTGCGAACGTCCAGCGATTGCTCCTACACTAAAGGTGCCAGCCCTGAAAGCTCTTGCTGGTCCTCATCTCCCACTGGTAACCTCTCAAACGAACCACAAACACTTGGGCTCTGAACTTGTTTAGGCTGCTAAAACTTCCAACGTACACAGCCTCTCCTGCTCAATCTGGCCAAAATTCACCACGGAAATTGCGAACGTCCAGCGATTGCTCCTACACTAAAGGTGCCAGCCCTGAAAGCTCTTGCTGGTCCTCATCTCCCACTGGTAACCTCTCAAACGAACCACAAACACTTGGGCTCTGAACTTGTTTAGCCTACTAAAACTTCCAACGTGCACAGCCTCTCCTGCTCAATCTGGCCAGAGCTCAACACCAAAATTGCGAACGTCCAGCGATTGCTCCTACACTAAAGGTGCCAGCCCTGAAAGCTCTTGCTGGTCCTCATCTCCCACTGGTAACCTCTCAAACGAACCACAAACACTTGGGCTCTGAACTTGTTTCGCCTACTAAAACTTCCAACGTGCACAGCCTCTCCTGCTCAATCTGGCCAGAGCTCAACACCGAAATTGCAAACGTCCAGCGATTGCTCCTACACTAAAGGTGCCAGCCCTGAAAGCTCTTGCTGGTCCTCATCTCCCACTGGTAACCTATCAAACGAACCACAAACACTTGGGCTCTGAACTTGTTTAGGCTGCTAAAACTTCCAACGTACACAGCCTCTCCTGCTCAATCTGGCCAAAATTCACCAACGAAATTGCGAACGTCCTGCGATTGCTCCTACACTAAAGGTGCCAGCCCTGAAAGCTCTTGCTGGTCCTCATCTCCCACTGGTAACCTCTCAAACGAACCACAAACACTTGGGCTCTGAACTTGTTTCGCCTACTAAAACTTCCAACGTACACAGCCTCTCCTGCTCAATCTGCCCAAAATTCAGCAACGAAATTGCGAACGTCCAGCGATTGCTCCTACACTAAAGGTGCCAGCCCTGAAAGCTCTTGCTGGTCCTCATCTCCCACTGGTAACCTCTCAAACGAATCACAAACACTTGGGCTCTGAACTTGTTTAGCCTACTAAAACTTCCAACGTACACAGCCTCTCCTGCTCAATCTGGCCAGAGCTCAACACCGAAATTGCGAACGTCCAGCGATTGCTCCTACACTAAAGGTGCCAGCCCTGAAAGCTCTTGCTGGTCCTCATCTCCCACTGGTAACCTCTCAAACGAACCACAAACACTTGGGCTCTGAACTTGTTTAGCCTACTAAAACTTCCAACGTACACAGCCTCTCCTGCTCAATCTGGCCAGAGCTCAACACCGACATTGCGAACGTCCAGCGATTGCTCCTACACTAAAGGTGCCAGCCCTGAAAGCTCTTGCTAGTCCTCATCTCTCTCTGGTAACCTCTCAAACGAACCACAAACACTTGGGCTCTGAACTTGTTTCGCCTACTGAAACTTCCAACGTACACAGCCTCTCCTGCTCAATCTGGCCAGAGCTCAACACCGACATTGCGAACGTCCAGCGATTGCTCCTACACTAAAGGTGCCAGCCCTGAAAGCTCTTGCTGGTCCTCATCTCCCACTGGTAACCTCTCAAACGAACCACAAACACTTGGCCTCTGAACTTGTTTAGCCTACTAAAACTTCCAACGTACACAGCCTCTCCTGCTCAATCTGGCCAAAATTCACGAACAAAATTGCAAACGTCCAGCGATTGCTCCTACACTAAAGGTGCCAGCCCTGAAAGCTCTTGCTGGTCCTCATCTCCCACTGGTAACCTCTCAAACGAACCACAAACACTTGGGCTCTGAACTTGTTTAGCCTACTAAAACTTCCAACGTACACAGCCTCTCCTGCTCAATCTGGCCAGAGGTCAACACCGACATTGCGAACGTCCAGGGATTGCTCCTACACTAAAGGTGCCAGCCCTGAAAGCTCTTGCTGGTCCTCATCTCCCACTGGTAACCTCTCAAACGAACCACAAACACTTGGGCTCTGAACTTGTTTAGCCTACTAAAACTTCCAACGTACACAGCCTCTCCTGCTCAATCTGGCCAGAGCTCAACACCGACATTGCGAACGTCCAGCGATTGCTCCTACACTAAAGGTGCCAGCCCTGAAAGCTCTTGCTGGTCCTCATCTCCCACTGGTAACCTCTCAAACGAACCACAAACACTTGGGCTCTGAACTTGTTTAGGCTGCTAAAACTTCCAACGTACACAGCCTCTCCTGCTCAATCTGGCCAAAATTCACCACGGAAATTGCGAACGTCCAGCGATTGCTCCTACACTAAAGGTGCCAGCCCTGAAAGCTCTTGCTGGTCCTCATCTCCCACTGGTAACCTCTCAAACGAACCACAAACACTTGGGCTCTGAACTTGTTTAGCCTACTAAAACTTCCAACGTGCACAGCCTCTCCTGCTCAATCTGGCCAGAGCTCAACACCGAAATTGCGAACGTCCAGCGATTGCTCCTACACTAAAGGTGCCAGCCCTGAAAGCTCTTGCTGGTCCTCATCTCCCACTGGTAACCTCTCAAACGAACCACAAACACTTGGGCTCTGAACTTGTTTCGCCTACTAAAACTTCCAACGTGCACAGCCTCTCCTGCTCAATCTGGCCAGAGCTCAACACCGAAATTGCAAACGTCCAGCGATTGCTCCTACACTAAAGGTGCCAGCCCTGAAAGCTCTTGCTGGTCCTCATCTCCCACTGGTAACCTATCAAACGAACCACAAACACTTGGGCTCTGAACTTGTTTAGGCTGCTAAAACTTCCAACGTACACAGCCTCTCCTGCTCAATCTGGCCAAAATTCACCAACGAAATTGCGAACGTCCTGCGATTGCTCCTACACTAAAGGTGCCAGCCCTGAAAGCTCTTGCTGGTCCTCATCTCCCACTGGTAACCTCTCAAACGAACCACAAACACTTGGGCTCTGAACTTGTTTCGCCTACTAAAACTTCCAACGTACACAGCCTCTCCTGCTCAATCTGCCCAAAATTCAGCAACGAAATTGCGAACGTCCAGCGATTGCTCCTACACTAAAGGTGCCAGCCCTGAAAGCTCTTGCTGGTCCTCATCTCCCACTGGTAACCTCTCAAACGAATCACAAACACTTGGGCTCTGAACTTGTTTAGCCTACTAAAACTTCCAACGTACACAGCCTCTCCTGCTCAATCTGGCCAGAGCTCAACACCGAAATTGCGAACGTCCAGCGATTGCTCCTACACTAAAGGTGCCAGCCCTGAAAGCTCTTGCTGGTCCTCATCTCCCACTGGTAACCTCTCAAACGAACCACAAACACTTGGGCTCTGAACTTGTTTAGCCTACTAAAACTTCCAACGTACACAGCCTCTCCTGCTCAATCTGGCCAGAGCTCAACACCGACATTGCGAACGTCCAGCGATTGCTCCTACACTAAAGGTGCCAGCCCTGAAAGCTCTTGCTGGTCCTCATCTCCCACTGGTAACCTCTCAAACGAACCACAAACACTTGGCCTCTGAACTTGTTTAGCCTACTAAAACTTCCAACGTACACAGCCTCTCCTGCTCAATCTGGCCAGAGCTCAACACCGAAATTGCGAACGTCCAGCGATTGCTCCTACACTAAAGGTGCCAGCCCTGAAAGCTCTTGCTGCTCCTCATCTCCCACTGGTAACCTCTCAAACGAACCACAAACACTTGGGCTCTGAACTTGTTTAGCCTACTAAAACTTCCAACGTACACAGCCTCTCCTGCTCAATCTGGCCAGAGCTCAACACCGAAATTGCGAACGTCCAGCGATTGCTCCTACACTAAAGGTGCCAGCCCTGAAAGCTCTTGCTGGTCCTCATCTCCCACTGGTAACCTCTCAAACGAACCACAAACACTTGGGCTCTGAACTTGTTTCGCCTACTAAAACTTCCAACGTGCACAGCCTCTCCTGCTCAATCTGGCCAGAGCTCAACACCGAAATTGCAAACGTCCAGCGATTGCTCCTACACTAAAGGTGCCAGCCCTGAAAGCTCTTGCTGGTCCTCATCTCCCACTGGTAACCTATCAAACGAACCACAAACACTTGGGCTCTGAACTTGTTTAGGCTGCTAAAACTTCCAACGTACACAGCCTCTCCTGCTCAATCTGGCCAAAATTCACCAACGAAATTGCGAACGTCCTGCGATTGCTCCTACACTAAAGGTGCCAGCCCTGAAAGCTCTTGCTGGTCCTCATCTCCCACTGGTAACCTCTCAAACGAACCACAAACACTTGGGCTCTGAACTTGTTTCGCCTACTAAAACTTCCAACGTACACAGCCTCTCCTGCTCAATCTGCCCAAAATTCAGCAACGAAATTGCGAACGTCCAGCGATTGCTCCTACACTAAAGGTGCCAGCCCTGAAAGCTCTTACTGGTCCTCATCTCCCACTGGTAACCTCTCAAACGAATCACAAACACTTGGGCTCTGAACTTGTTTAGCCTACTAAAACTTCCAACGTACACAGCCTCTCCTGCTCAATCTGGCCAGAGCTCAACACCGAAATTGCGAACGTCCAGCGATTGCTCCTACACTAAAGGTGCCAGCCCTGAAAGCTCTTGCTGGTCCTCATCTCCCACTGGTAACCTCTCAAACGAACCACAAACACTTGGCCTCTGAACTTGTTTAGCCTACTAAAACTTCCAACGTACACAGCCTCTCCTGCTCAATCTGGCCAGAGCTCAACACCGACATTGCGAACGTCCAGCGATTGCTCCTACACTAAAGGTGCCAGCCCTGAAAGCTCTTGCTGGTCCTCATCTCCCACTGGTAACCTCTCAAACGAACCACAAACACTTGGCCTCTGAACTTGTTTAGCCTACTAAAACTTCCAACGTACACAGCCTCTCCTGCTCAATCTGGCCAGAGCTCAACACCGAAATTGCGAACGTCCAGCGATTGCTCCTACACTAAAGGTGCCAGCCCTGAAAGCTCTTGCTGCTCCTCATCTCCCACTGGTAACCTCTCAAACGAACCACAAACACTTGGGCTCTGAACTTGTTTAGCCTACTAAAACTTCCAACGTACACAGCCTCTCCTGCTCAATCTGGCCAGAGCTCAACACCGAAATTGCGAACGTCCAGCGATTGCTCCTACACTAAAGGTGCCAGCCCTGAAAGCTCTTGCTGGTCCTCATCTCCCACTGGTAACCTCTCAAACGAACCACAAACACTTGGGCTCTGAACTTGTTTCGCCTACTAAAACTTCCAACGTACACAGCCTCTCCTGCTCAATCTGGCCAGAGCTCAACACCGAAATTGCGAACGTCCAGCGATTGCTCCTACACTAAAGGTGCCAGCCCTGAAAGCTCTTGCTGGTCCTCATCTCCCACTGGTAACCTCTCAAACGAACCACAAACACTTGGGCTCTCAACTTGTTTCGCCTACTAAAACTTCCAACGTACACAGCCTCTCCTGCTCAATCTGGCCAGAGCTCAACACCGACATTGCGAACGTCCAGCGATTGCTCCTACACTAAAGGTGCCAGCCCTGAAAGCTCTTGCTGGTCCTCATCTCCCACTGGTAACCTCTCAAACGAACCACAAACACTTGGGCTCTGAACTTGTTTAGCCTACTAAAACTTCCAACGTACACAGCCTCTCCTGCTCAATCTGTGCAAAATTCAGCAACAAAATTGCGAACGTCCAGCGATTGCTCCTACACTAAAGGTGCCAGCCCTGAAAGCTCTTGCTGGTCCTCATCTCCCACTGGTAACCTCTCAAACGAACCACAAACACTTGGGCTCTGAACTTGTTTAGCCTACTAAAACTTCCAACGTACACAGCCTCTCCTGCTCAATCTGGCCAGAGCTCAACACCGAAATTGCGAACGTCCAGCGATTGCTCCTACACTAAAGGTGCCAGCCCTGAAAGCTCTTGCTGGTCCTCATCTCCCACTGGTAACCTCTCAAACGAACCACAAACACTTGGGCTCTGAACTTGTTTAGCCTACTAAAACTTCCAACGTACACAGCCTCTCCTGCTCAATCTGGCCAGAGCTCAACACCGAAATTGCGAACGTCCAGGGATTGCTCCTACACTAAAGGTGCCAGCCCTGAAAGCTCTTGCTGATCCTCATCTCCCACTGGTAACCTCTCAAACGAACCACAAACACTTGGGCTCTCAACTTGTTTAGCCTACTAAAACTTCCAATGTACACAGCCCCTCCTGCTCAATCTGCCCAAAATTCAGCAACAAAATTGCGAACGTCCAGCGATTGCTCCTACACTAAAGGTGCCAGCCCTGAAAGCTCTTGCTGGTCCTCATCTCCCACTGGTAACCTCTCAAACGAACCACAAACACTTGGGCTCTGAACTTGTTTCGCCTACTAAAACTTCCAACGTACACAGCCTCTCCTGCTCAATCTGGCCAGAGCTCAACACCGACATTGCGAACGTCCAGCGATTGCTCCTACACTAAAGGTGCCAGCCCTGAAAGCTCTTGGCTGCTCCTCATCTCCCAGTGGTAACCTCTCAAACGAACCACAAACACTTGGGCTCTGAACTTGTTTAGCCTACTAAAACTTCCAACGTACACAGCCTCTCCTGCTCTATCTGGCCAAAATTCACCAACGAAATTGCGAACGTCCAGCGGTTGCTCCTACACTAAAGGTGCCAGCCCTGAAAGCTCTTGCTGGTCCTCATCTCCCACTGGTAACCTCTCAAACGAATCACAAACACTTGGGCTCTGAACTTGTTTAGCCTACTAAAACTTCCAACGTACACAGCCTCTCCTGCTCAATCTGGCCAGAGCTCAACACCGAAATTGCGAACGTCCAGCGATTGCTCCTACACTAAAGGTGCCAGCCCTGAAAGCTCTTGCTGGTCCTCATCTCCCACTGGTAACCTCTCAAACGAACCACAAACACTTGGGCTCTGAACTTGTTTAGCCTACTAAAACTTCCAACGTACACAGGCTCTCCTGCTCAATCTGGCCAGAGCTCAACACCGAAATTGCGAACGTCCAGCGATTGCTCCTACACTAAAGGTGCCAGCCCTGAAAGCTCTTGTTGGTCCTCATCTCCCACTGGTAACCTCTCAAACGAACCACAAACACTTGGGCTCTGAACTTGTTTAGCCTACTAAAACTTCCAACGTACACAGCCTCTCCTGCTCAATCTGGCCAGAGCTCAACACCGACATTGCGAACGTCCAGCGATTGCTCCTACACTAAAGGTGCCAGCCCTGAAAGCTCTTGCTGGTCCTCATCTCCCACTGGTAACCTCTCAAACGAACCACAAACACTTGGGCTCTCAACTTGTTTCGCCTACTAAAACTTCCAACGTACACAGCCTCTCCTGCTCAATCTGGCCAGAGCTCAACACCGACATTGCGAACGTCCAGCGATTGCTCCTACACTAAAGGTGCCAGCCCTGAAAGCTCTTGCTGGTCCTCATCTCCCACTGGTAACCTCTCAAACGAACCACAAACACTTGGGCTCTGAACTTGTTTAGCCTACTAAAACTTCCAACGTACACAGCCTCTCCTGCTCAATCTGTGCAAAATTCAGCAACAAAATTGCGAACGTCCAGCGATTGCTCCTACACTAAAGGTGCCAGCCCTGAAAGCTCTTGCTGGTCCTCATCTCCCACTGGTAACCTCTCAAACGAACCACAAACACTTGGCCTCTGAACTTGTTTAGCCTACTAAAACTTCCAACGTACACAGCCTCTCCTGCTCAATCTGGCCAGAGCTCAACACCGAAATTGCGAACGTCCAGCGATTGCTCCTACACTAAAGGTGCCAGCCCTGAAAGCTCTTGCTGGTCCTCATCTCCCACTGGTAACCTCTCAAACGAACCACAAACACTTGGGCTCTGAACTTGTTTAGCCTACTAAAACTTCCAACGTACACAGCCTCTCCTGCTCAATCTGGCCAGAGCTCAACACCGAAATTGCGAACGTCCAGGGATTGCTCCTACACTAAAGGTGCCAGCCCTGAAAGCTCTTGCTGGTCCTCATCTCCCACTGGTAACCTCTCAAACGAACCACAAACACTTGGGCTCTGAACTTGTTTCGCCTACTAAAACTTCCAACGTACACAGCCTCTCCTGCTCAATCTGGCCAGAGCTCAACACCGACATTGCGAACGTCCAGGATTGCTCCTACACTAAAGGTGCCAGCCCTGAAAGCTCTTGCTGCTCCTCATCTCCCAGTGGTAACCTCTCAAACGAACCACAAACACTTGGGCTCTGAACTTGTTTAGCCTACTAAAACTTCCAACGTACACAGCCTCTCCTGCTCAATCTGCCCAAAATTCAGCAACGAAATTGCGAACGTCCAGCGGTTGCTCCTACACTAAAGGTGCCAGCCCTGAAAGCTCTTGCTGGTCCTCATCTCCCACTGGTAACCTCTCAAACGAATCACAAACACTTGGGCTCTGAACTTGTTTAGCCTACTAAAACTTCCAACGTACACAGCCTCTCCTGCTCAATCTGGCCAGAGCTCAACACCGAAATTGCGAACGTCCAGCGATTGCTCCTACCACTAAAGGTGCCAGCCCTGAAAGCTCTTGCTGGTCCTCATCTCCCACTGGTAACCTCTCAAACGAACCACAAACACTTGGGCTCTGAACTTGTTTAGCCTACTAAAACTTCCAACGTACACAGCCTCTCCTGCTCAATCTGGCCAGAGCTCAACATCGAAATTGCGAACGTCCAGGGATTGCTCCTACACTAAAGGTGCCAGCCCTGAAAGCTCTTGCTGGTCCTCATCTCCCACTGGTAACCTCTCAAACGAACCACAAACACTTGGGCTCTGAACTTGTTTCGCCTACTAAAACTTCCAACGTACACAGCCTCTCCTGCTCAATCTGGCCAGAGCTCAACACCGACATTGCGAACGTCCAGCGATTGCTCCTACACTAAAGGTGCCAGCCCTGAAAGCTCTTGCTGGTCCTCATCTCCCACTGGTAACCTCTCAAACGAACCACAAACACTTGGGCTCTGAACTTGTTTAGCCTACTAAAACTTAAAACGTACACAGCCTCTCCTGCTCAATCTGCCCAAAATTCAGCAACGAAATTGCGAACGTCCAGCGATTGCTCCTACACTAAAGGTGCCAGCCCTGAAAGCTCTTGCTGGTCCTCATCTCCCACTGGTAACCTCTCAAACGAACCACAAACACTTGGGCTCTGAACTTGTTTCGCCTACTAAAACTTCCAATGTACACAGCCTCTCCTGCTCAATCTGGCCAGAGCTCAACACCGAAATTGCGAACGTCCAGCGATTGCTCCTACACTAAAGGTGCCAGCCCTGAAAGCTCTTGCTGGTCCTCATCTCCCACTGGTAACCTCTCAAACGAACCACAAACACTTGGGCTCTCAACTTGTTTAGCCTACTAAAACTTCCAACGTACACAGCCCCTCCTGCTCAATCTGCCCAAAATTCAGCAACAAAATTGCGAACGTCCAGCGATTGCTCCTACACTAAAGGTGCCAGCCCTGAAAGCTCTTGCTGGTCCTCATCTCCCACTGGTAACCTCTCAAACGAACCACAAACACTTGGGCTCTGAACTTGTTTCGCCTACTAAAACTTCCAACGTACACAGCCTCTCCTGCTCAATCTGGCCAGAGCTCAACACCGACATTGCGAACGTCCAGGGATTGCTCCTACACTAAAGGTGCCAGCCCTGAAAGCTCTTGCTGCTCCTCATCTCCCAGTGGTAACCTCTCAAACGAACCACAAACACTTGGGCTCTGAACTTGTTTAGCCTACTAAAACTTCCAACGTACACAGCCTCTCCTGCTCAATCTGCCCAAAATTCAGCAACGAAATTGCGAACGTCCAGCGGTTGCTCCTACACTAAAGGTGCCAGCCCTGAAAGCTCTTGCTGGTCCTCATCTCCCACTGGTAACCTCTCAAACGAATCACAAACACTTGGGCTCTGAACTTGTTTAGCCTACTAAAACTTCCAACGTACACAGCCTCTCCTGCTCAATCTGGCCAGAGCTCAACACCGAAATTGCGAACGTCCAGCGATTGCTCCTACACTAAAGGTGCCAGCCCTGAAAGCTCTTGCTGGTCCTCATCTCCCACTGGTAACCTCTCAAACGAACCACAAACACTTGGGCTCTGAACTTGTTTAGCCTACTAAAACTTCCAACGTACACAGCCTCTCCTGCTCAATCTGGCCAGAGCTCAACATCGAAATTGCGAACGTCCAGGGATTGCTCCTACACTAAAGGTGCCAGCCCTGAAAGCTCTTGCTGGTCCTCATCTCCCACTGGTAACCTCTCAAACGAACCACAAACACTTGGGCTCTGAACTTGTTTCGCCTACTAAAACTTCCAACGTACACAGCCTCTCCTGCTCAATCTGGCCAGAGCTCAACACCGACATTGCGAACGTCCAGGGATTGCTCCTACACTAAAGGTGCCAGCCCTGAAAGCTCTTGCTGGTCCTCATCTCCCACTGGTAACCTCTCAAACGAACCACAAACACTTGGGCTCTGAACTTGTTTAGCCTACTAAAACTTAAAACGTACACAGCCTCTCCTGCTCAATCTGCCA